>NW_026945496.1:75000-77036 GCF_034702125.1 Engraulis encrasicolus | reverse complement strand
CGGGCTAGTGGCCAAAGCCAATCCCACCACAGCACTAGCTCTACACCCAGGGGTGGATTACAGCACAGGCCTACCGGGCCCAGGCCCAGGGGCCCAAACCCTCAACATCATCATAGGAACTGAAATATCTGGCCTAACAACACCCATGGAGGGGGCCAGGGGCCTTTCTTGTTGTCTGGCCCAGGGGCCCATGGAGGGGTGCCTTTCTTGTTGTCTGACCCAGGGGCCCATGGAGGTAGGGGAGGCTTTCTTGTTGTCTGGCCCAGGGACCCATGGAGGGGGGGTTTTCTTGTTGTCTGGCCCAGGGGCCCATGGAGGGGGGCCTTTCTTGTTGTCTGACCCAGGGGCCCTTTGAGGGGGGCCCTTTCTTGTTGTTTGGCCCAGGGGCCCATGGAGGGAGGTGCTTTCTTGTTGTCTGACCCAGGGGCCCATGGAGGGGGGCCCTTTCTTGTTGTCTGGCCCAGGGGCCCATGGAGGGGGGGCTTTCTTGTTGTCTGGTCCAGGGGCCCATGGAGGGGGGGCTTTCTAGTTGTCTGGCCCAGGGGCCCATGGAGTCCTAATCGGTCTCTGCCTACACCCCCGCCTGTGACTTCCGCATCGCAGCAGCTGGGGCCTTGTTGACACCATCGCCATCTGGGAGAATGTGTGCTTTGGCATCCCCTAGTGGAGAGGCTGAGTAGGTGAGCAGCAACTTGATGGATCTGTGAGCATTGCATCACCCAACTCTCTCTAATGTGTAGCTGTGAGAAAGTGACCTTCCTTTCTCACTGTTTTATGTCATGAAATTTATTCAATTGTGAATGAGTTGCGCTATTTATTTCTGGTGCTTATTGTGCATCGAGAGACATGAGACTGGCAAGAAGCGCACACGCATACACACACATTCACACACGGGCACGCAGGCCCGCGAACACAGTGACTCCTAAATGTCTGAATATTCCAGCAGGCTCAGAAACATTGGACTCTTTTCACTGACATTTCTCATTGCATTGTCGCACTATCGCGTGGAAGCGCACCCTCGCTGGCAGGACTTTTATACCACCGTGACTTTGGGAATGGGAAATATGTGGTTGAAGGGGCGGAGTTATGTGTCTGGTGTTGTGCAATTTTGTCAGCGATTTTTGTGTATTTTGATTTCTGTAAGATTATGATGTGCAGTACAATGTTAGATTATGATTTTGTTTAGTTTAAGACTCTAGTGTGCTTATTGGTTCGAGCGTAGGGACCAATTAGTGTGTAATTGGTTAGCGCCATAGTGCGCAAAGTTTAAAAAACCCATAGTAAGCCAGTCAATCTAGCGTTTGACCCG
Source organism: Engraulis encrasicolus (assembly GCF_034702125.1). Lineage (NCBI taxonomy): Eukaryota > Metazoa > Chordata > Actinopteri > Clupeiformes > Engraulidae > Engraulis > Engraulis encrasicolus. Next base: position 75,727 of record NW_026945496.1, on the reverse strand, counting down.
GGACAAGTTGCAGTAGTAATGCAATAGTAATTTTTTGTAATCCCTAGATATGTCTAAATAACATATTAAAAATCTACAGCTTTATATTTAGTGGAATTTACTTTTTTTCAAGGTTAAAGTTGGAGATTTCCCATTAATTTTCCTATAGGAAGACACTATAGAAAATACTTGGGGAATAGGCTAAATTTTTAAACGATGAGATATCAACTCTGTCTCACTCTGAACATCAAAAAGACAGTGTCTATGTGTTTTAGCGTCCTGCTCTATCAAAATTGACCAGGACACAATAGACGAAGTTGAAGAATTTAAAATGAGTTTTTTTTTTAATTGTGTTCATTTGTGTGTGATTAATTCATCGAAATTAATGCATTAATGTCCCAGCCCTAGTTTTTATGTTTTAAAAAATATATATATATATTTCAAAACTAGACACTTCAATGCATGTTATGCGTGATGTTGGGAACAGTCTGATGAATAGAACTGACATATTCACCGGACATTGGAGAGTGGACCTTTATAAATGACATTCACAGCACATTGGAACAGTAACCAATGTCCTGTAAATAACTGAAGTTGCTTTGAATAAAAGTGTCAGCTAACACCCTTAATATTGAAATGCCCTCTAGTGTCATGAGTATGTATGTGTACCTTGTTGTTGTGTGCTTGTCAATTGTATGTTTTTGATGTTGGGGATATGCCAAGAAAGATAAATAAAACAAATGAAAAA
>NW_026945496.1:65000-70000 GCF_034702125.1 Engraulis encrasicolus | reverse complement strand
TTTCCAATCTGCAGTATTCATGTTGAAGTCCAGAACATAAAAGTTCCACTCCAGAATCATGCAGCTTATTGTCAACCAGATCCAGACGTGTGAGATGTGAGGAGTGTGAGGACAGGACAGAGGCAAGATGAGAACAACTCTTCTTTGTCAGCTTACAGTGACCCAGCCTTGAACACACACACACAAACACACACACACACACACACACACACACACACACACACACACACACACACACACACACACACACACACACACACACACACAAGGAAAGCATTAAAGAAAGAAAAAAAGAGAAAAAGATAGAAAAAGCAAGAAAGAGAGAGGGGGAGAAGGTGTAGAGGAGAACAGAGTGAACAGAGCATTAGAGACAGAGAGGGATAGAGAGAGTAGAAGAGAAAAGAGATGGACGATAGATGAAAAAAGATGAAGAACTCAGTCATGAGACGTGTGGAGAGAAAGAAACAAAATGCATAGAGGGAAAGAGAGAGAGACAGAGAGTGAGAATATGAAGTAAGAGATGAGTGAGAGAGTGAGCGAGAGAGTGAGCAAGAGAGAGAATAAGAAGAGAGAGTAGCGTAGAACGTTGCTAAACCTCCCTCCCGCAGCCTCTATATACATGGGTTCTCAGTGTTTATCAACACGATGTTATGAGGAGGGGCAAGACACTGGCAGCCAACCACGTGAGCTAATTTTTTGGACCGACAGACCGACATTTAGAATCCAAGTAAAGGTAGCGCTGAACCATTGAACTGGTCCTTTAGCTTAGCGGTATCGTGCTGTGCCTTCCATCCCTGAACTGAAGCGTTGACTAGGACGTAGCGTTGTTAGAGCCCCAAGTGGCAGACTGCACAGGAACACCCCAGTTACATTTGTAAGGAGCAAAGATTAAAGTGCAAGTGGTATGGTGAAAGAAATGTTAATGAAATGTTCGTGTAGTTTTCTTCAAGGTGCTGATGAGTCTGATGGCTTGTGGAAAGACGCCGTTTCCCGGTCTGCTTGTGCGACACAGCAAGGTGTGGTGGCATTTCCCTGATGAGAACAGTTTGTGTGCAGGGTGAGTAGGGTCCTTGATGATGCTCATTGCTCTCTTGGAACAGTGTTAAGTGTAAAGGTCCTGAATGGTGACCTGATGATCTTTTCTGCGGTCTTCACCACCCTCTGTGTTGCCTTTTTGTCTGCAGCGTTGTAAGAAACATCAGAGATGAGATGGATGATGATGGAGAGAGAGAGAGAGGGATTGTACAGAGAGATGCAAAGAAGAAGTAATAGAAAGAAAAAGAGAAAACATGCAGAGAGATGGAGGGATGGAGAGAGATGGGTGATGGATGAAACAAAACAAGGTTGTGAATTGATGCTTACCACAGTGTTTCCAATCTGCAGTGTTGATTTTGAAGTCCAGAACTTAAGAGTTCCACTCCAGAGTCCAGCTGATGATTGCTATTCAGGATCAGCTCTGTGAGACGTGATGAGGGAGATGACAGGACAGTGGCCAGATGGGAAAGACTCTTTTCTGTCAGTTCACAGAAACCCAGCCTGGAACGCACACATGCACACACACACACACACGCGCGCACACACACACACACACACACACACACACACACACACACATACACACACACACACACACACACACACACACACACACACACACACACACACACACACACACACACAGTGTGAGGTCAGGACAGAGGCCTTATATGGATAGCTCTTCTCTAACAGGTAACACTTATACAGCATGAAAACACACACACACACACACGAACGCACGCACGCACACACACACACACACACACACACTCTCTGGCAGGTGACACCTAAACAACCTGAAACACACACACACACACACACACACACACACACACACACACACACACACACACACACACACACACACACACACACACACGTTACTTCTTTATTTGGATTGTCAGTCGTTTACCAAAGCACAAGCCAAATTTTATAGGAATCTATATAAAACTAAAACAATCTGCTCCCTGAGTGTAGCACCTGCGTCTCAAAATGAAGAGGATCCCAATTGTTATTATTAACGTATGGTTTAAATGTGCACTATACTACTTATTATCAGGTTAGTTGTTGTCGATGACAGAGAAATAGCCAACGTTTCAATCAGTGCTATAGGTCAGTGTTTCCCAACCTTTTTTGTGCCAAGGCACACTTTTTCCCTTGAAAAAATCTCGCGGCACACCACCAACCAAAAATGATGAAATAATGAAAACAAATTATTCTCTGATAAGAATGACTAGGCTATATTGTTAATATAGGCGGCTACAAAGTGTCTTGAATAGCAATCAAACAAACACAAAACTGTATTTTTTTAGTCATATTTTATATTTCCTCTTTCAAATAAAAAGAGCACTTAATGTTCACTTCTTAAAGAAGCTATAAACTTCAAAGTAGGCCTACAATTTACAAATTGTTATTCTGTCCAAAAGCATTCTATTAGCAGGAATACAGAAAATAATGCTTATTCTGACAGTAGCAACATTTGGGAAATATTTCACTGAAGATGCGTACAAATATCAATCTCTGTATATTTTACTCACTTAATCTTAATGTGAAACCTATGCGTCTTTCACCTTTGGCTAAGGCCCGCCCTAAAATGTTGTTTGACCACAATCACAGCTGCAAAAGGACGAGGTCGGTCAGAAGAAGTCGGACAGTTTGACAGCGCTCCATTAACTCAAAGAGGACACCTCATGTTTTGAAATGCAAGATATTACGGTCATATTATTATTAAAAAACTGATTGGAAATTGTGCCGGGGGTGTTTGTGCCAAAGGTGCAAGTTTCCCCGCGAGGTAACAGGAGGTACCGTAATCGCTTTCCCCTTTCCCTAAAACCGGGCTAATTATGCTTACCGGCAGTTGGATAGTCTGGTTTGAAGGGTCTCGGTATCCTCACACTCGACTAGAAAGCACGCGGACCAACAACCTACGTTGTGTGCTCAATCATGCCTCACTCGTTTAACTTTTCAGTAAGGTTGTAAGCAAAACACGTATCTGTTTCAGGGTAGGATTTTGGTATTTTGACCTAATTAATGAAGAAACAGCGCTAGCAAAGTTAACTATCAGTCACGTCAGGAGGATTGTTTTGACTAGCAGCTGATGGACGCTTTTTGTTTGGGCTACTGAAGATACATCAATGCAATTCGCTACCTGCTGCCACCTAGTGATAAGGAATTATTTCATGCTTAGGACGCCAGTCAACAGCAGACACTAGGCTACTAGAAATGACATAGGCATTATTTGCTGATAATAACGATGAATTAAAACAAAACAAAAAAAATCCCCAAGAATTTTCCACGGCACACCAGACGATCTCTCACGGCACACTAGTGTGCCGCGGCACAGTGGTTGGGAAACACTGGTTTAGTGTGTCACTTGATGCTTTAAAAGTACATCGCGGTATTTCGCAGAAAAACGGGTCGTCCTCTGTCCATCTACATGGGCTGTCAAGCGCTTACCTACCTACAGGCAATGGCGGGCGGCAGCTGCCGTTTTCCGTTGCTGTCGTAAATGGCCGTGTCCTCTCTAGTGTTATTTTCTACCTCTATGGCTGTAGGATTTCAAATGACATGATTGGTTTGTAGTTCCACAAGCAGCCTAGCTAGCTTTGGAAGGGAATAACAGTACTATTGATGGATCGAGACCCCCACCTTGTGTATAATTTTTTTCATCATAGGCTACAAAGACCTGTTAGTTAATTCACTGTAGCTGACCAGTTGAGGTCAACTACATGTGCACCACCACCTAGTGTTTGGCATTACTGTGAATTTAAATTCATTCAATTCTGAATTTCATACAAGTCTGACACACACACACACACACACACACACACACACACACACACACACACACACACACACACACACACACACACAAACACACTCACACACACACACACACACACACACACACACACAATACCAGTATTTTACAATCACATAGTGTGCTACTTACTCTGCCCCGGTGGATGTGGTGACCACTGGCACCAGCATCTGAAGAACATCGTCAGTGCTGAGGAGTTCAATCTGATCTGTCTCTGGTGTGTATTTCTGCAGGTCAAACTCATCCAACTGCTCGCCTGACATCTTGAACATAAACATCCAGGTCCCCCACTTTCCTGGTAAGAGCATCTCTATATCAAGCCTTCCAACACTCCTGTCAATGCGCTCCACTACAGCATGCTGATTCAGCTCATTCAGGCAGTAGAACAGGTTGGTCCTTCTGTCTGGACAAATCTCACCTCTGATCTTCTCTCTGATACACTTGACTATCTGCACTGAGCTCTGTGTTTGGCTGTTAGTCTGTGGCAGTAGGTGTCTTAGAAGACTGTGATTGGACTCCAGTGAGAGGCCGAGGAGGAAGCGTAGGAAAAGGTCCAGGTGTCCATTCATACTCTGTAAGGCCAGATCCGATGCAGTCCTGTGTAAGTCATGAAGTGTTGTAGCTGTGAACATAGCAGAGAGCCAAGAGGATTGCTGTTGGTCAGGCATGTTTCTGTCTCTGTTGCTGAAGCAGATAAACACATACATCGATGCCAGGAACTCCTGGATGCTCAGATGCACAAAGCTGAACACCCTCCCCTGGTTAACATCCTTCTCCTCTCTAAAGACCTGAGTACACACACCGGAGTATACTGACGCTTCTGTGATATCAATGCCAGCCTGTCTCAGGTCTTCCTCATAGAAGATCATATTACCGTTCTCCAGCTGCTGAAATGACAGTTTTCCCAGTTTGAAAATGATCTCTTCTTCTGTCTCTTTTCTCTCTGTGTATTTGCCCTCTTTAATGCTGGTCTGAATGATGAGAAAGTGGCTGTACATTTGAGTCATAGTCCTTGGCAATTCAGCTTCGCCTGATTCGTCTGATGTTCTCTCTGCAACAATGGCTGAAATCCAGCAGAAGACTGGAATGTGGCACATGATGTAGAGGCTCCTGGATGACTTCAGGTGTCTGATGACTCTGCTGG
>NW_026945496.1:0-60000 GCF_034702125.1 Engraulis encrasicolus | reverse complement strand
AAAACTAATTCAAGGCAACTTTTGGGCAGTTGTTGCACATTTTCGCCTAGTCATGTAATAGTTTTTTTTGCTGTGTGGGCTGTGTGTGGGGGTGCTAGGACTTATCTAAAGGGCTTTTTATGTTCCCAACAGAGCAACAGTAAATATCTGAGGCTTTGTATGACCAGTGTAAAGAAATTGACAATAAACTTGACTTGATAACTGGTGCAAAAGTTATTGCTTCTACTGATTTTGTAGACATTTAAGTGGCTGGGGTCAAAATGACCCCAAGGATCACAGATGTAACCTAAATCTGAGGATAACAGGAGGGTTAAATAGGTATACTGAAATCCCTGAAATTTTGAAGTGGGTATACTCATGTTCTACGTAGACTGCATATAAGGAATGTTCATTAAAATGTGAATTTAAAAAAGAATCACTGCAACTAGTGTTTAAAAATCGGTATGGTGCTCTTGAAATAATTGTTCAAGAAGACGCTTTTGCACACCTCTGTAGGTGGGCAGGTGCGTAGGATATTATCCCAGTGGGGTTGTCATTCAAGTGTAAAGAAATCCTGCACACTGTCCATTCCACCAACAACTTTTTTAACAACATGAAAAAGGTCGGATGACCGAAACAATGTATTATAGTTTTTTGGTGGAATGGACAGTGTGCGGGATTTCTTTGCTCTTAAAATAATGAATTCATAGACAAAACCTTAGCAGGTGAGCAGAAAAAAATTCGGAAACATTTTTGGATTGTGTGTGGGCCCCCTATACACATGGGGCCTTGGTGTCTCAGTCACATTTTACCCCCCCTGAATGACACCCCGGGTTACAACCAGTTGTAGTCAATCAGCAGATCTAAGGGATATGGGCAGTTGTAGTCAATAAGCAGATCTAAGGGGTCTGGGTGGGCAGTATGTACGATGGAGCATGTCAGTGATGTGGGTCCTATGTTGGGGGATTTAAAAACGAGCAAAGGGCTTTAAAATAAAACACAGGTAGCCAGTGTAGGGATCATAAAACTGGTCTTTGTGCCAGAGAGTAACCTTGCTACTGCGTTTTGTATAATTTGGAGGACTTTAATGGATTTCTGTGGTAGGCCAGTGAAGAGACCATTACAGTATCAGGTTTTGACAAGACTCTTAAGTTTGGATATGTTTTTAAGATGATAAAATGCAGACTATGTATGTTACAAGCTCTGATGTGGATTGGATCAGTGTGTGTGTGTGTGTGTGTGTGTGTGTGTGTGTGTGTGTGTGTGTGTGTGTGTGTGTGTGTGTGTGTGTGTGTGTGTGTGTGTGTGTGTGTGTGTGTGTGTGTGTGTGTTTGTGTGTGTGTATGTGTGTGTGTGTGTACAAGCGTGTACATGTAGACTAATTTATGTGTTTCCTGAATCATCTTCTTGATTGGGAAAGAGCGTCTGTTATGAGAATAGAGAATGGAGAAGAGAAACATCCCATCACCCCAGAGGTGGCCAGTGCATGAGCTCGAGTAACTACCAGCTTACAGCAGTAGTTCTTCATCAGAACTACACGTGAAGTTTGTTCAGTTGGCCACTAAGGGGCGCCCTTCACCTTTACTTCCCACCTGAGTCCTTACCACTCGTCCTTTTGATGCAGTTTCTGCTTTTTCAAAACGCTCTAACGTAGTCAGTACATACAATGTAATGAGGACCCAATTCTGGGTNCCTCCTCTCCTTTGGGCCTGGGACAATTGATTTTTTAATTTACTCACAAATATTTTGTCGGCCACACACACACACACACACACACACACACACACACACACACACACACACACACACACACACACACACACACACACACACACACACACACACACACACACACACACACACACTATATATAATATATTAGTTACAAACAACATGAAAATAAGTGTTGTTACATACTCAAGTACTTCATCCATTTGCGGTTTCATAAATAATGCCTTTATAATGTTTACATGATCATTATTACTGTATTCAGAATGTTAACACAGGCATGATTGATATTTCCACAATGTACCGGTAGGCTTGATTAATAATTCAATTGAAATGTTTACATAATCGTTCTATAGTGTCTTGCTCAGAGCACCTGACTGTAATTGAAGTTGTTAATTACCAGATGCGTTGTCTCTCAAATGGTAAAAGCTGTAAGATGTAAAAAATGTAATTTAAAAGAAAGCTGCTATAAGATATGAAACTTATACATCCTATTAGGCCTATTTGGTAAATATTGTGTGCATAAATTTGAAAATCTGAAAATCGCCTTATTAATCACAAACCTCACCGCACATTACTGGTACCACTCCTCTTTGGTCTGCTCAGCAAGACCATTCAGAGAAAGTAGTGGACTTGTCCTTTAAGACATTTCCTTTTTGAAGTCATTTGCCTGTAATGTTGTGGAAATGTGTGGTCAGAATGCTCCTTCTCAAATGAGCCTTTGCATGATTAAGATTGTCCTTATTGGAAATACTCAGTAGAACTTAATTTTATTGTTACATCTATTAGCATACACTTTTGATGCCTGTAACTTGTAAGGAATGTACTGAGCAAAATCAAGCATTTGTTAGGCATGTATTGGCAAATGTCTTGTTTGTGCACAATAATGGAGTTATTACCAATATAACCTTTGTAAGGCTAGTAGGCCTAGATTTCTATTTATTAGTAAGGAGTAAGTGCTAGAATACAATGTGTATAAGCTCCTGGTACACTGTGTGAACAAACCCTGAACAGTGTGAAAACAGATGTGGAATAAGCAAAAATGACAGGCCAACCTCATGGCTCTGGGTCACTGGCAAGGTGCTGTGGCAAACAGCTATTAACAACTAAAAGGAAAGGTGTAGGTTTGAGTTGGAATGTGGTAGGGACGGACATTACAATGGCAAATTGTTCAGATATGCTCCTTTTGCATTAGAGAGTAATACTGTTTTGCATTATATGTGTAGGGTAGACTGAGTACAGTTGAGTACAGGGTACAGTTGAGACAAACCAAATATCTCTGGGTAACAACGCAACTCTGATCTAATTTTTGCTGTGGACATGGGCATCGATATCCTCTTAGATCTTGGAAAATTTGAAACCAGCCCAGAACACAGATCCAAAGATATTGGGAAAATGCTGTTTTCGATAGGTCAGATTTACCTCATCAGGGTCCTTCAACAATGAATATCTAATGAACAATAGTTATCCTCTTGATATAAGTTACATGATTGCAAGCCATGGTATGTGCTCTAAAAGCAGACATACTGTATTTCCTGACATCATAACAGTTAAAACCATTTTAAAATCTTTATCAATGTGTGATCTGACCAGAAGGGGACAGTTTAGACGCTATAGCCTGTAGTGCTAATTTCATTATGTAAAACCAATGTAAAGATGCTAACGGGTACAGTTGAGTACAGTATTTTGCTATCAGCCATGCTATTAGCTCCCATGGCTATTACCTCCCATTGATTAGAATGGTGTCTCAACTGTACTCTACTATGTCTTAACTGTATCCCATCGTTTTTTAGCTAGGGTACAGTTTGGACAAAAGTGCACCTTTTTTGTTTGATTAATTAAATAAACATTAAACATCCCAGAGATATAGATCATTGATTATATATTTCCCAACATCCTGAAAATATGTTCTGTCCAAAACAACTTTCTTTTTAGGACCTTTTAGTAGTCTAATTTCTGCGTGGATGGGGACAAAAATAAAAGTGTACCCAACTGTACTCAGTCTACCATAAAGTGGCGGGGACAAGCTAGGTTAATCTCAAAAGTGTGATGAACATGCCCCTACCATCCACACCTAAAATTACACCCATGACTAAAAGAGAGTAGTACATGTTACTTCAGGCATTAACATTGTATGTATTAGTGATAATAGATGTAGCACTAAAATAAAGCGTTACCAAATACTCTTCAAACACTACTTAGTATATTACAGTATATCACATATTTAATCAGTTATTTTTACCAGTAAAAAAAATAACATCAACAGGATTCACATTAAGTCACGCTTTATTGAGGAATAATGGTCATAAGTGTTTTATTACTGTATAACAGATTACTGTTACAGATTACTGTTCTTTTTAAATCAAACAACACCATAACCAGGCAGATCATAACATAGTGTGTTAGATTAATCAAATTCACAAAGCATCCTCACATGTGTGAATAGGTTCATGAAACTAACTAAATCTACTGTATGTGTATATATTCACAACAGTGTTTTATTAGTTGTTGAAGTTTACATAGAGTTTACATATGATTATTAGTTCTATTAGATGATTATGCATACTAATCAAATTACAACGTGTTCTATCAGTCGAATTTGAAGTGCACACTGCCTTTTATACCCCTATCGGAAGGCAGCAATGTTGGGGCCTAGCAGCCTTTTTGCCCGTCTGCGGTGATTTTAAGGTGTTCGGTGTATGTCCCCTACAAAGACAACCTCCCGTAGAGAGAGTAGTCTCTCTCATTCTCCTTCAGAGAACCGGGGACATACATATGTCCTTGTTTTGTACTGTTTCCACCCCAGCATAGTTTTGTGTCATTTCAAAGATTGCGAATCATAAACTCTCAGCTTTATATGAAATTGTAACGTTCCCATTCAACTATATGTTGTTAGGACCGCCTGGCTCGAGGCGGCCCAAACATAAACGGGAGACCACACCGCAGCATCAGATTCACATGATATTAATTTTTACAAGATTTGCATGGTAAACAGCGAGAGCTCCAGAGAATAGCGACCAGCGTGGCACGCTGGGAGAGAGAGAGTTGAGCGCAGGAAGGCCAGCCCCTATATTCAGATCGCAATCTGCCACCTGGCTCTCCGGCATCCAGCGAGTTAAAGAGACGCACCTGAAGAAGGGCGGAGCACAAAAGATTAAACAGGCAGAATAGCAGCCATTCGTAACACTCCTCCTCCGTTAAACAGAGGCCCGCACAATGGGACTCTGACTGCTAGCCCAAATGAAACATAGATCCGGCACCCTCCGTTCTCCTACCCCCCAAAAGCCCCACACTGAAGGCAGTAACAATTCTCCTGGTGTGCAGCTGAAACAATAACCCCCAACCACCACCAGGTGCCCTACTACGCCCGCGTCCCAGGTCAGAAACTCCAACCCAACCTCCCAAAACAGCAAACAAAGGCATAGGTCAGACAACCATTACATCAAAACGGCAACGGGAGAGCGGGACACGAGAGCAGAACGGCCATCATCACACTCCTTCGAGGTAACTGCTGTCGCTGCAGTATGGTTGATCATAGGCCAACCTGCAGCAGCTGAAAAATACCCAGCTAAACCCGGGTCAGACACACTCTGCAATCTTGGGACAAAAGGCAAACATTGAAAAGGCTCATAATTATGAAAGATGGGCGTTGGCTGCAGAAACCCCCCAGGAGGGGTTGCCACCATCGGGTGAGGGGGCCATCCACCATCAGCTGCAGAGGGCATTGCACCCCCTACAGACGGACCTGAAAAATCATCAAACTGAAGGGGATTAGTGAAACATTCAGAAACTTGACATGCCACACTTCTATTGGAAGGGGTTTGCAGAGAAACAGCAATCGGGATTTCTTCCACTCCAGTTACAGTGCAAACCCTCTCACCAGAGGAGGTCATGGCGGAACAGTCAAGTGCACTTTGCTCAGGTGCCAGGAGCGATACTGGCTCAACTACAGGCGGACCCCACTCTTCCGGCCACACTACCCCCCCTGCCAGATTGTTTCCTAAAATCACATGCACGCCTTGAACTGGCAATGCTGGACGCACAGCCAGTATCACCTCCCCTTTAACCAGATCTGACTCCAACACAACCCGATGCAAGGGAGCTGACATCACCCTCATCTCAAACCCATGGAGGTTGACACGCTTCTTAAAGGGACAGTTTGGTCAATTTCAACATGCAATTGTATTGCTCACGCTACTCTTGACTTGTCAGTACCTGGTGATGCCACATTTTTCGGCTCAGCCCTTTCCGAGATATGAGCAATTCTAATGGGGGCAGCGTTTGTTTCCATTTTTAAAAAATGAAACATAGGCCAACTCCAAATATTTTCCCAAAAGGTACTGCTGTTTGCTAGTTGTCTTCTGATGTTTTATAACCTTTTGGATGTTTTTGGGAATAAATAAAAATGTTTTTTTGAAATGTAAACAAAGAGCTGCCCCCATTACAATGACCAGGATCTCGGAAACGGCTGAAGAAGAAGAAAGGCACTGACAAGTCCAGGGTAGTGTGAGCATTACAACTGCATGTTGAAATTGACCAAACTGTCCCTTTAACATTGGAATGAGCTGAGAACGGCAACACTGATTCCAGCACGTATGACTCGGATGCGCCGGTATCTCTTAGAATTTTAACCGGCACTCTCCCCCCCAATCAGAGAAACAAAACCCGCCGTTATGAAGGGAGCAAAACCTGCACTGGAAGCATCCGTCATAGGCCCAGCCCCCGGCAGCACGGTCTGCTTTATTTCGTTACTTCCACCAGCCGACTGTTTAACACCTGCTTGGGGTGTGGTAGGCTGCGCGACACAAGCAAACGGTCTGCCACTCACATCACTGTGCATAGAACGCAAAAATGGACACTCAAGTTTGCAATAGCCCTTTTCAAAACAATTCCAACATGCATCCCTTTGTGAATCTGGCCCATCAACCCCATCGACCTGAGGCGGAGAAGGCCCACTGAAAGGTTGAGGTTGAGGGCGCATTTCATCTCTTGCGTCTGTGCGTCAGGACATACTTGTCAGCTAGAGTGGTGGCCTCGGCAGCAGTTTTTACACAGTGTTCATGTATAAAGGTAGCCACACGAGGGGGAACAATGTTTTTTAACTGTTCTAGAATCAAGTCACACAATGTTTTGAATTTTGTCTGCACCCTCAGAAACTCGCCAATGATTGAAAAATGTTGTCATCACCCTTCCTCCAGTTTCTGAACCTTAATCTATAGGCTTCAGGGACCAACTCATATGATTTTAGAACCGCATTTTCACAGTGACATAGCGCTTTCTTTGCTCTCCCGTTAACGAAATAAAAGCCTCTTGCGCTTTACCGACAAGGACGCTTTGGAGCAGTAATACACGCTCCGCATCCGACCAAGCATTATCGACGGCCAGAATCTCGAAAAGAGCGAAAAATGTGTCAGGATCGCGCTCATTAAACTTGGGCAAAAGTTTGATCATATTCGCCAAATTCAAGTCTAGTGGCAGCCCCTGTTGGGAAAAAGCAGAGACACCGGTAGTAGCCGCCGTCCTGCCCTCACCCAACAGTTTAAGGCGTTCTACCTCTAGCTGCAATTTCTTATACTCCAGTTCTCGATCCTTTTCACGTTCATTTGCTTACAATTCCATTAAATGTATCTGTTGCTCGTAGGTCAAGGATACACCTCCTACGCTGGCAGCGCTCACCATGCCTCTTTTCCCCTCCTGCACTACAGACACGGGGACCCCAGGCGCAGTACCACCCTTAACCACCCCTTTCGCACTCAACGCATGTTCAACCACTTGTACCAACTCAACTTTTTTAATCCCCTTCGAGATGTCTGACTTGAAATGAAAATGGGCCGCCACTCGTAACAGCTGTTGTTTAGTCAGCAGCCGCAACCCCTCCGCAGAAGGAGCCGCCAAAAAAACTTCCACCGCATCCATCCCCAAAACAATCCCAACCCAACGCTACCAGTAATAAAGGCTACAACTCCACCCCAGCGCACCTGGCCCTTATTTTACTTACCAATCAACGCTACCATGCCCACGCTAACATATTTCCAAAAAACCCCACTGGATGTTAGTAGGCCCATCATGCCAACTGAAAAAAAACAAAACAAAATGTTTTCTCTCCCAAAAAATAATTGTACGCCAAAAAAAAAGAAACGAATATCAGTAACACGTCTGACTAAAGGCGGAATCCTGCCAAAACGATCGACTACAGCTGTATACGATTTGGAGCGCCCTACATTATAAACAGCAAAGACTATTTCCACAACCTATGTCTTCACATGCCCCCGCGGTTGAGCCCCATACGGCTCCCCCCCGTTCGACATGCCACACATGGAAAACAATAAACTTTTGGGCGGTGTCACCTACGGCAGGGTGTGCATGTAGCTCCTTGCAATTCCTAATTTTCTCTTCAGCTGTGGCAGAATCCCCCCATAATTTACCCCCAGACGTGCAGAAAATAGGCTACAACGACGCCGGCCTAAAGGAAATCCCCATGCAAATTTGAACAGAATCCCTGCGCATGCCACAGACTACGTCACTGAACCAACAACACTGCGGGGGTTCCCCCTACATGCAGTCCGTGAGCTACTTAACACTCATGTACAGGTGTTTCGGATATGCCATTTAAGAAGAAAAATATGCCCAGGATATAACTCTGGACTAGACGAGCACCCAATATGTTAGGACCGCCTGGCTCGAGGCAGCCGAAACATGAAAGGGAGACCACACCGCAGCGTCAAATTCACATGATATTTATTTTTACAAGATTTGCATGGTAAACAGCGAGAGCTCCAGAGAATAGCGACCAGCGTGGCGCGCTGGGAGAGAGAGAGTTGAGCGCAGGAAGGCCAGTCCCTATATTCAGATTGCAATCAGCCACCTGGCTCTCCGGCATTCAGCGAGTTAAAGAGACGCACCTGAAGAAGGGCAGAGCACAAAAGATTAAACAGGCAGAATAGCAGCCATTCATAACAATGTAAACATCCCTATTATGACAATTCCTCACCATGTGGAAAACACTGAATGTATGATAACATTTTAAAATCTTTAGCTCAACCATGGTTTCAGATTTTTGTTCCTAAATCCCAGATAGTTTATTAGAAACAGAGTTACGCAATGCCCAAGAATCAGTAGTAGTCCTCCTCCCTCTCCCCAAACCTAGACGGGTCAGAAACAGACAACATACAAAAACTCAGCAGTATTGGTCACCATCTTCGTAACTTCACAAAACTGTCTGAGGCTGTTCTTTCCCAGCAAACCCAGCCTGCACTATCTCTTTCAATCTCTCAGTTGTCTCAGGCGCTGCAGCAGGCAAAATGGCTTTCAGGCTCCCCTCAATTTTGGCCATCCTGGCATCTGTCTTCTCCTCAAACTCCTTCTTGTTCTTCAGGACTAGTTGTAGGATGCCATCTTGTGCTTCTTTGCAGGACTCCTGAAGCATCTCACGCTCCCTCATGAGTTGTGGGTTGCTGCTGTCCATGGCCATGAGCCTCCCCGGACTGCTCACTCGGTCCATCAGGTACTTTCCAGAGATTTCAGTGTAGGTGCCAGAGATTATGTGGACCAGGTTGGCGATGTTGGAGGCCTGAAACATCTGGTTGTACAGCATGTCTTTGGTGAAGAGCTTGATGTTGTACATCCGTGCTTTTGTACTCTCTGCTGTCACAAACTTTGTGAGTGTCCTGTGGAGGCTGGTTTTGACAATGTTGGAGACCATCTGGAAGAAGAGCACCATCTTCTCCCACTGTTCTTTGACCCTGCCCATGGCATCCATGCCCTTCACCAGCATTTTGATGGTAGTCTCAAAGTCAATCTCTTTGATCTCACAGTTCTGTAGTTCACACAAGATCTCAGTCAGTTCCTTACGATTCTTCTCCATGTTTTCCACACACTTGTTGTACTGCTCTCGTGTATGCTTGAGTTGCTCTCGGCTCTGCTCAATGCGGAAACGGGCATTCTCTGATGCTTGCTGAGAAACCGACGTATCCCCTAAGCTGTTGGTTAGTGCTTTTGACAGCATTGGGGACTTGGGGGCCAGGGCTGGAGAACCCATGAGTTTTTTGCTTTTGGAGTCAAAAGCCAGGGCCTGTTTCTGGAGGCTCTGCAAGTCTTTAATGAGCTTTTTAGTTTTCTTGCTATCCCATTCCTGGTCTGGTTTATAGGTAGCCAGGTCATCACAAACGGCAATGCCCTTTCTGAGTAGAGACAAAACACTCTTCTTCGCTTTATTGTCTGGACACATCTCAAAATCATCCTTGAGGTTTTGAAACTGAGTCTTGGTCCACTTACTCTTCATAGATTTTGACTTCTGGTCATAGAGGTTTCTCCAGTCAATTTCATCTTCATTGACATTCTGGATCAGGGAGCCCATGATCTCCAGAATGGCTCCTGAGCTGCTTAGGATTTTCATGTCTGAAGTTATATCCATCTCCTCTGCAAAACTGACTCGGTGAAGCATTCCTTTAATTCCAACATTACTCATACTTTTTGTGCATCCATTTATTATACTGTTTACACTATTGGCAAGACCTTCAAGAAAATCCATGCCTATCATTTCCCATCCAGTGGGAATTAACTCCATTGCTTGCTTGTATGCATTTTGTGCTTCTTCTACCTGCTGACCCATGGCCTCCATTGCTTTCTTGGATCGGTCATTGAACTCTTTAGCCATCTTTTCCCTCAGTTGTGCTTCCTTCATTGTTGTTTTGATATTCTCCAGTTCTTCTCCATAAAAATGTTGAGCATTGATACATGCCTCCAGAAGTTCTTGGATTAAACAGATCACGTCCAAGTATTTCTTCTCAACTCCTTCTGCCAGTATCACACATTCGTCTGCAATGTCACTGATGTTTTCCAGTTGGTTTGGGAGGAGTTTGTCCATTACGTTATCTGGAGCATTGAAAAGGATCTCGACTGCCTCCTTCATGAAATCAGAAACATTGCCAGTGTGAATGCGGATTTGATCCATGTTCTTGTGGGCCTTGTTGAAAGCTTGCCATCCAGAGTTGCAAATTTGCATCAGACATGCCCTGAAGGAGTCTGGGTATTTAATGTACTGGAAGCCGTTTGGTGGAGGGTTCTTGTTGATGGAGAAGTCATTCTTGACATCAGAGGAGATGACAGCAAGCTCTCCCATGATGGCAATAGAGAGGGGAGCAGGGTACAGGTACTCCTCCCAGTTTGCATTGGGCTGCATCAGCATTGTGGTGGTTTCACGCATTTCTGCCGCTGTGGTCAGGCTCTGGGTAGTCTTTGAGAGGGCCATGTTGTGATCTGTTAAAGAGAGAAGAGATATACAGTATATATGAAGAACATGGTTAGAAGAAAGTGATATATATGGAATAGAGAACTCAATATACATATGGATTGTACTATATATATACGTATATATATATATATATATATATATATATATATATATATATATATATATATATATATATAAGAGAGAGAGAGAGAAAAAAAAACCTTGAGATATGTATTGTGGAAAAACGTTGATATACATGGAATGCAAAACCTGATATATATGGATTCAGATAGGGTAGATAGATAGGGAGGCCTATGTGTAACGCCGCATTATGTAATAACGGTGCAATATGTAATAATGTAACAAATTATTACATAATGCGGTGACAATTGCCGCATTGTGTAATAATTTACGCATTTCGTAATAAATTTCTTGAACGCATTTCGTAATAACTTTTTTTTCATCTTGTAATAAATTATTACAAAATGCGAAATTTATTACGGAATGCGGCCGCAACTTTTTTTTTTGATGGAAATGTAATAACATGGTGCATTATGTAATAATCTATATGGATATGTTTTTTTCTGCACTTGGATTCAGTAGGCACCGCACACACATAGTCTCAGTGACATGGTAGTCACTGCCCTCTCTCTCTCTCATTCTTCTCAGTTCTCAAACTGCTCGAGAGTCGTGAATGATGCGGTTAAAACCGTTAAGAAATCATTTCACAAGTTGTTGCGTGCAACGAGACTTTCTGCTACATTACACCAATTTACAGCGAGATTAAATAGGCCAGGTCTAAACACTTCACGAGGTGGTGAAAACTTGTCTTGCACGTGGGTCTGTCTCAGGGCGCAGATCTCGTAGCAGGAGAAACCTGTGCAGTTGTGGTCCTCGGTGCGAGTGGGCTATCCACTACTACACAGTAACCACATAATGATGAGAGAGAGAGAGAGAGAGAGAGAGAGAGAGAGAGAGAGAGAGAGAGAGAGAGAGAGAGAGAGAGAGAGAGAGAGAGAGAGAGAGAGAGAGAGAGAGAGAGAGTGTGTGTGTGTGTGTGTCCGCTGACGCACGGAGACAAACCTGGCCCATATTGATCTTTCAGGGTAACGTTTAGGTGAAATGTATAACTAAATCTATACTGGATGTTGTCAGGCGAGGTGTTTTGAAACATATATGTGAAATTCACAGTCTATAACAAAGCCAAACTGCAAATTTGTTTATGAAAATGTAGTCCTATCATTTTACAGCTACTTCTGAAGTATTGGGCTCCTCGCTGGCAGAGCCTCTATGACGTAGATAGAGGGAGTCCAACTTAAGTTCTGGCTCAGCTCTCGCTTGTGGATGTAAGTTTACCAACCATTTTGGTTGTAGTAGAGAGGCTGGGAAAAGTGGACAGTTATATTGTATGTGGGCTATTGAAAATGGTCTATTACTGTGTTTGTGCATTGTGTATTAAAAAAGACAGATCAGCGGGTCTATCGGTTTATCTAGAATATGAAACTGTTCTGGGTATCCGCGCTGTCTGTGGCCATGCGTAATTTGCGATTATAAACAGGGGGGCGATATCTAGGCCTATCTCTCCTTTGCTTTCACATGAGAGATGCATTTCATAGGCAAATCTAAAACAGTCTCAATGTAGACCATTACATAGGATACTTAGAAATAGCGACTACTTTAATATTTTTCACAAAAACGGCATTTAACGTGGAGTAAAGACATGCCTGCCGCCTAAATGGACTTGCGCCCTCTGTCCATGGTGCTGAAACCGCGGCACTACTCTTATGTGAAGCGCGTTAGGCCTATAGTTTCACGAGGGGATTGGCTTACAGGCTACAAAAAGACTAAAGGCTACAAAAAGACTAAACTATACAATAGGCTATGGTTGAAGGCCCTACCCTTTGCCGACAATGATGAGAAATAATATGGTCACTCACTGTGAGTGGCATGGCGTCAAACGTTTCCTACTCGGTGCAAAACAATAACTCATAGCACCCGAGAAAAATGCCATGTTGTAAAAATGGCATATAGCCTATTTTCAATTTCAGTTCACTGCTCAGTAGGCCTATTACATGAAACTTCAATAAAGCTCATCCACATGCACGTCACAAAACAATAAACCAGGCGGCGGGACTTTCGATTATATTCCCTCCAAAAATGTCCGCATGTCACAAAAAACAGTTATTTGCATTGTCCGTAATTATACCAAACTAAAAAAGTATTCCCGTAGGCTAGAAGAAATCAAGTCTTCAGCTGCTATAATCCTCGTTACAAAACTGAAACAAAAATGCCAGCACAAATATTACCTAGGCTATATAGCCTATCTATTTTTGCATTGCGAGCTGTCCACGTGTGGTGCTAGGGGCGAAATGTGCACTGGCAGCACTCGTCGTTGAGTTTGGGAGATGTCTTTAGTGGGAGTAGGCCTATTTGAATGTGTAAAACACGTTGGACATGCTGGACATTTTCAGTAGGCTATGCTTGGGGAAGTAGATCGATTATTATTTGCATGCGTCTTGTTCCACCGTCAAGCTTGCATCAGCATGCCAACGTTAGGCTATTTGCCAAACTAACGTTGACGTGGTCCTGACATTTTGCTGAATAGCATAATATCTCTACAAAATCGGGAGTAAATTGAATTGAATTGAAGTCTCCCAACATGTCTTGCCAATCCATGAGGATACGGAAAATCTAGCACACCACACGCGGAGAAAGCGTTCCTTTGATAGAGAGGATACCTGCGTCTTTGTAAAGTGCTGCGCGCACGTTTGATTGCCGGTTTTACAAATTACGGGGATAAACATGCCAGGTCCAAATTACTAACAGTAAGACAGGGATGATCTTTCTCGCAGAGCAATGTTGTCTGCAACAGCGAGTCTCGCCTGGTTTTGTGTAGGCTAGGGTTACGACACGCAATCCACCGCTGGACCAGCTGACTATCAGCAATCACCGCAAGAATCAAACCTGTTTGTTTCAAATCCTGGTCATCCCTCGTGAGTGTAGGCTACTGCATATAGGTTAGGCCTAGTTAAAACATTGCTACGACCCAATTTGGCACACTGCCCACTTCATGCCCAAAAGACACAACGTCGGAAGGGATTCGGTTACTGACAGAGGTACGAAGCAGTCCTCAACAGAAAAAAAGATGGAAATGTGGATACTATGTGGGCCTGGAGAAAGAGGTTCACTCTCTCCAGCAGTTCAAAACCACCGTGTCAGGTTATGCTTCGGAAGCATATCGGTTTTTTTTTTTCCGACAAAAACGAAGCGCCATAAGTCACAGTCAAGTTTCTAGGCTATAGGCCAGTACAACAGCGTTAATAAACTCCAAAAAAGTCATGTGACATACCCTAATAATGACAATCTTACTGTGCAAACGAAGTGTGGGGGATTGGGGCAATAAAAACAGTCGGTGGTGGGTAGTGCGCGATAGCTCTGTGATGGGGAGGGGGATTCTTTTGGCTACACCTAGCCTACCCAACTCAGGACTCTGGATCCAACCGAGAATCTCCACAATGAGGGAAACACATCGAAAACATAAAATTAAATATGCTATATGCACAAATAGAGTTCATATCAATCAGACATTCTATTAGGTTAACAATGTTATTTTGAAACCTAATGAAGAGCCACATAATAACGGTCTGGCACACCCTCATGGCGCTGCTGCAGCGCATTGACATGGAGGAAACCTACAAAAAATATGATTATTATTTTAAATAATAAAACGGTTCAGACGGTATCTGGTGGATACTGCCACTGTTTAAGGCCATTTCACTTCTTGAAATTTAGCCTATAGGTCTGGAAAGGTGTTACAATATTAGAACCTGGCCTATTCTCTGCGGTGCTTAGTATGTCGGTAGAACGCGGCGACTCCCTCTATCTACGTCGGATCAATATGGGCCAGGTTTGTCTCCGTGCGTCAGCGGACACACACACGCGCGCACACGCACACACGCACACGCACACACACACACACACACACACACACTCTCTCTCTCTCTCTCTCTCTCTCTCTCTCTCTCTCTCTCTCTCTCTCACACACACACACACACACACAAGTTGTGAAATGATTTCTTAACGGTTTTAACCGCATCATTCACGACTCTCGAGCAGTTTGAGAACTGAGAAGAATGAGAGAGAGAGAGGGCAGTGACTACCATGTCACTGAGACTATGTGTGTATTGAATCCAAGTGCAGAAAAAACATATCCATATAGATTATTACATAATGCACCATGTTATTACATTTCCATCAAAAAAAAAAGTTGCGGCCGCATTCCGTAATAAATTTCGCATTTTGTAATAATTTATTACAAGATGAGAAAAAAGTTATTACGAAATGCGTTCAAGAAATGTATTACGAAATGCGTAAATTATTACACAATGCGGCAATTGTCACCGCATTATGTAATAATTTGTTACATTATTACATATTGCACCGTTATTACATAATGCGGCGTTACACTATGGCAAGCTGTGACAATGCACCCTGTGAGTGCATCATCACGGCGTCTAAATTGACAGACGCCATTGAAACCATCAGACTATCACCGTTTTCCTTGCCTACGTTACATACTTTGGTCATGGACTTTGGTGTTACATCACATGTTTCATGAATGCTGTTTACTGTCTAGCCTAGCAGTTTTACATGGGTGCACACATGTTTAGTTTGCTGGCTTCATAGGTAAATTGAGTATTTTTGAGTGTCTAGAGACACCATCGAATGTTTGCTAGGTAGCTTGAAACCTCATGTTTCTTACCAGTGTCACAGCATGGTTCAGCTGAGCATGGTATTTAGTGGGACTCAAATGAGATTTATGCGTTTTATGATTGTGATTATTGTTGCATATTGAGATGCACTCCTGATGTTAAGAAGGCCTGATGTAATTATGATGTTTATGGTACCATTTTAAATGTTTCTAGCTAGTAATGTAGCTTGCCTGTGTAATAGTAGGGGATCTAACCGTCCAAAAAGGGTCTAATCGTTACGCGCTGGATAGAAGCACCAAAATTGATGTAGACCTTCCTTAGGGTGTTCTCCATCATTTCAGAAGGGGTGCCCCAAATTTCAATGTCATTAAGGTCATTTTTATGGGGTAAATTCAAGATGGCTGCCCAAAATGAGCCAATGGTAGTAAAATACTGTACTGCCTGGACATATTGGTGTTATGGGCCAATCCACCTATTTGTGTGTGATGTATACAAACTGAATTTTGAAAATATGTGTAAAACTTACCATACAAACAATGTTATATGGGTGGGAGACGTGACGCCTTGTTTTTTCGTAACATTGGTTAAAAACCTACAAAACTGTTATTTTTCCTTTAAAAAACAAATGTCAATGAAATAAGATGTGGTACATTATGTTTCATATTAGTCTTAGATGAGAAGAAACATTTTTGTTAAGATTTATGTAAAGGTTTATATGTCAAATATCCTGCGGTGTGACTGTAACATTAATGAAACCTGAAATATAATATATATATAAATTAACCAACAACATTTTGAGTAATGTATGAAGCATTTGGCATGATTGCATAAATATTAACTTTATATTAAGATATGTGAATGTGAAAAAAAACTCAAGACAGTAATATTAACTACAAGTTCAATTTCGTAACACAAATTGCGTCCTGTGGGGTGACATGTATGTCAATGTTTGTGAATGGGCAGCTGCAAGGCCAACTACAAGGGTCTTAAAGACTGGCTCCTAACCAGTCAGTACCTCAGTTATTGGAGAGTGCTGTGGAAGTTTAAGGTGACTCTTAACCTCTTAATATGTCTTCATATTGCAATCTTTCTGTCACGCAATGCTTAGGTTCATTTTATGGTGTCCTGTGGTGTGACTGCTCTTATAGGAGGAAAAAAAGTTTTTTTATAAATGAAAACACATATTAAGATTAAACACAATATCATTATCAAGTTAGCATGAGCTCAGATGTCAGTCATGTATACAAAAGGATTAAAATGGTCATAATGCAGTGAATTCCCTGTGGTGTGACTCCATTTTCCTGCGGTGTGACATGCCTATGCAATGTGTTGATGCAAGACACATTTCTCCAAAAATGGCAAAAATAAGGTGAAATTCCACAGACCACTAAGTGCTTTATTTTTTTAAATTTTTCCCAATTTTTATCCATCATTTTTTTCAGGAATTTGACAAACTTTTTTTTTTTTTGCGTTACGCCCTTAAACGTCAACCACCCATATATGTCTCATTTAGATTCAAAAACAGGAAAATCATAAAAACCATGGTCAGAATGAGATCACTCTACAATTGAGTGCTCATTTCTGGGCAATTAGCTATTGAACCAAAATTCATTAAGAGTTTTAAAAACTTGCAGTGGGTCATATCTATAACATCCAAAAAGAAAATTGTGGTTAGAAAATTTAGGGGAGAAGAGATAAACCCTTGAACTGGGCCACACATAACTGTCCCAATGTTAGCATGCTAGCATTAGCAGGTTCAGACACTCAGTCTTCTCTTCAGATAAAGATGGCAAACAATAATTTTAATCCCACTTCCACACGCACACGAACTACTACTACTTCCTTAGGACCCCCTCAATGATTTAAGCCTAGGAGTCCAACTGAAATATTCATATCAATCAAGTCAATAATACATGTACATATCAAGTGTCAGTGACAGCTTGGATGATTTACTATAGGCCATTACAAAATAAAATGTATGCTGATTAATGTTCAGATATGTATATCTCAGTCCTAAGTGTACAATGGAGTGATAAGGGCATTTATGCTTAGGAAATTATGAATAATCAATATGCAATACACCATACATACAGTATATTGACAAATACTTTATGTTTTAAAAGAGCAAAATGGTAACATGTCTGTTTTTCATCTACTTTTGGCTTTAACCTAGATGACATGTTGGCTACCTAACCACTTAATTTATTTTTTTGCTCATTATTTTTTATTTGTGGGTGTGGTCCTTTGTTCAATTCATGTCTGCCTTCCCTCTCTCACATAGGCTACTAAAATATTATTTCAAAAACTTGTAATGTAGAAATCCTGTTGGCTTTGGAGGGAAAGTCAAAGTAGCCCAAAAATCATCAAGACTATACTGTACTCTACTGTATTGCACTGTACTGTACTGTGATATACCATACTGTACTCTACTGCACCATGCAGTATGCTACTGTACTGTACTGTACTGTACTGTACTGTACTGTACTGTACTGTACTGTACTGTACTGTACTAGACTGCACCGTACTGTATGCTACTGTACTGTACTGTACTGTACTTAACTATACTGCACCGTACTGTATGCTACTGTACTGTACTGTACTATACTCTACTGTACTTTATTATACTGTCCCTGTGTACTGTACTATACTCTACTGTACTTTATTATACTGCACCGTTCTGTATGCTACTGTACTGTACTGTACTGCAGTCCACTGCACTGCACTGTACTGTACAGTACACCTACATAGAACTGAAACATGTAGAGCAGGGTTTCTCAAACTGGGGTGCGTGACCTGCCATAAGGGGGTGCACGAGCTGAATAGAGCAATGGCGGATATGTGTGTGTTTATCCAGCATTAATGAACCATAAGTACTTTTCAATTGTATGGTAAATTGTATGCTGGAAGGGTCCATCTGAAGTGTAGTTTACCGCCTAGACTTCATGTAACAAGTGCAACAATGCAACAAGTCTCATTGTAATGACAGCTGAAAAAATGTAAGGTCTATCCCCAAAACAAATGTGCGGGGAATGCACAGTGAATCCATACTTGCATGGCCATCAGCACACCAAAATATTCGCAATGGGGTGTGCAAACCACATTGAATTGTACAAGGAGGTGCACAGGGGGAAAAGTTTGGGAACCGCTGATGTAGAGCATTCTGAGGACATGTACAATATTATGCAAAAAGGTGTAGTGGTTAATGAGTTATGTTACTGTTACCACTCAAAATCTTGAAGGTTAAAAAAGTCTTGTGGCATTTTGTTTGCGGGGTATGGTAGACTATCCTTCCTTGTGCCTTGCATATCAAGAAAATGAGTACAGGTAATGATTTACTTTCATAGTATATACCATATGAGAATTGTTGTTTTATATAGATATTTCTCCTATGGGTAAGGGTGGCAAAAGACCTACGGTACATGTTGTCCATCAGCTGTCAGTTTTGATAGCAATTTAAGTACTCAATGATTACTGAGCTAACTAATACAACTTTTGAGTACTAGGTGAGGACTTGTCTGCAAATTAAAAAAAAAAAATCAATTTACCTCTGTCTTCTTACTCAACATATACTAAGAAATCATTTCCATTTAATTTGAACTGAAGCCATACTGTGGCCTACATGTAGGCCTATATTGAGTAATCTGTAATGCCATTCTAAAGATGACTGAAATGCTCTCACAATATGCACAATGCCTTGTAAAAATATAGAATTAGGTGATCTTATGGGGTTCTTCATACATATGGAAAGGTCCTGTCCTTTTTAGTCTAGTCATTATGAGGGGTCCACGCGCACCCCCCGTAATTGTTGTTGACACCCATTTTTTTAGACTCCTTAATATGTCTAGTTAACAATAAAAGATGTTAACATTGCTGCAAATTGTCCCATGACTGTTTTTCAGAGGTCATCTTGGAAACTGTGCAATAGCGATTTGTGCAATTCTGACATTTGACTATTCACATAACTTTTGAACCAGACATGGTACAAAGACAAATTAGACCACTTTTCCACATAATTCCAGCATGGAGAATTGATTGGAAGGCTCATTGGGTTCATAAAAACATGTTTAGACTACTTTGTAGGACAAAAATGACAAAAATGTATCAAATATTCTATAGATTCGGACATTAACTAATGTCTAAGTTTTCAAAAATAGTGCAAAGATTACAGAAATTCCAAGCATTTATGACTAAATACATTCCTTGACTTCAGGTGACTACCATACATACTGTCATTAACATCAAAACATCCCTGCAACCTTTTAAGGTTATGCTAGTCATGGTTGATGCGAAAAGCACAATATATTAGCAATCTGATGCATTGATGAATTGACTCTCCCAAAACATCTAACAACAGATTTTTCAGTGGTTTACAATAGTATCAGATGTACTTAGAACATAATAAATGTTTGCCCAGTTTTTGGTGACTAGAAAGGCCTCAATTTCAAGGTGGCCGCCACCAGGCCCACAAAATGAGCATTGTCTGAAAATTACCATACAATGACCGGAAATTGTGATGTTTGATATGCATTTTGACAATGTAATATTCTTAATACCATCCTTACTTCATGGGTAAGTAATTATAAATACATTTTGACATTGACAACATAAATAAAAAATAAACTTATTGAATTAAATTACATCGAAATTAGTGAAATAGAGCTGGCATGTGTTGGCTCCGAATCATGTGAAGCCAAGAAATATAGGTGTTTTACTCCATGTTTTCTGACTTAATCAGTTAATGTTCTGAGTAATTGCACTACTATGTACTGTTAACAACAATGTGAAATTCCCACTCTTCAGCAATTCTGAAGATTTAGAATCATCATACTTTTATTTGATATTTCCTAACTCCTTGTTGGCAGCACAGTGCATACAATTTCTCACAAAGAAATTCACCCATTATTGCTTTAAAACATGCAACACGCCAGCCAGCTCCAGAACATTGCTATTTTCCTGCAATTTGCCAGAAGAATCCATCCCAATTTCCATGGTAACACAACATGCCCAACAACTAGGATACTAAACGATGCAACATCTACAGCAGGGTTTCCCAAATGGGGGAACGCAGCCTGCTATACGTTTGGGAACCGCTGATATACAGTATTAAGCCAGGGGGGTATAATGAGAACATGGTTAAGTAATAAACCACTAAGTAAACCAACAAGGAATGGCAAATTTGCTAATAGATATACCTATGATTTAGTTAAGAAAATGAGGGCTCCAGGTTATTCTATTAAATTATTTGCCTTTAACACAAGGTTAACTTGACCTGTTTCACTACTAAACCAGCGTCTTAGTATACACCCCCCAGGATGCACTTTGATTTAAAATCAAAGCTCATAAAACCATTATCTCCAGGCACATCTGTGAGAAACACTGTGTCTGTGTCAAACTCTGTGTCTGCCACGATCAACCTATGAAAACCAGCTGGTTCAGACAATGGCCAAAAGTTGTGTGCGCAAAGACTGAGCAGCTTTTCTAAACTATCTCTTTACCAACAAGGCATGATCCCATCATGTTTCAAAGCTATCACCATCAAAGTTGTCCCAAAGAAATCATTCCTATTCTGATGCCAAGCATCATGAAATGCTTTGAAGGGCTAGTCTTGTCGCACATCCAACAACAAATACACCCATCCACCTTCTTCTTGATCGCATTGTATGCTCAGCCAGGTCTTCCACAGTGGATGCAATTTCTCCAGTCCTCCCAGCCCTAATCCATCTCTATAAAAAGACTAATATGAGAGAATGCCCTGACATATGAGGAGGCTGGTCATGGATTACAATCCAGCATTCAGCAAGACTTCTTTAGCCAAGCACCAAATGCCAAGAACCTCATTTACCATAACTCTGAGCACAGGGCCCAAGGTGTGCTCAGTCCTCAGTGCTAAACAACCTATTAGCACCAACCCTCTTTGGAAGTTTGCAGACGACAGAGCTCTAGTGGATATCCTCACCATCGGTTGATAAGACTGGTTGACATTGTTGATGTGGTACAGACACAACAACCTCCTGCTGACAGGTAGCGAGACTGAAGAGATTGTTGTCAACTTCCACACCCAATACCGAGGGCAAGCCCAACACCCTTCACACCCTTCACCCATCACTGGTTTTGTTACTGGTGTAGAGAGAGTGAGCTACACAAAATCCATGGAGAGATGCATGAGTGAGGCTCTCTACTGGGACACCAACCCTTCGTCACTGAAATAGCGCACTAATGCCACTGCTTCATGAGCATTTGCTCAGCATCCAATAATCTATGTGAGCTGTGGCAAAAAGGTTTGCTATGTCCCTCACCACAATGTCCAGAGCATGGAGGAGATGCCAGTACACCAAGGTACATGGAGTAGGCCATAGGATGGTTTTACAATCCAGCAGTGGGATCACTATCTCCTTCCTTGTGCCAGGTGCAGGAAGAGCGCTACCAGGGCCCTGCAGATTGAGCTTTATAGGCCACTAATGTCAAGTGCTCAAATGGTCAGAAACAATAACAATTCTTGATAGTGACTTTCAAAACACCACCACGGTTGCTTTATATGGTGTGTGTGTGTGTGTGTGTGTGTGTGTGTGTGTGTGTGTGTGTGTGTGTGTCTGTGTGTGTGTGTGTGTGTGTGTGTGTGTGTGTGTGTATGTGTGTGTGTGTGTGTGTGTGTGTGTGTGTGTGTGTGTGTGTGTGTGTGTGTGTGTGTGTGTGTGTGTTTTGAGAGTGAGTCTGGAGATGTTTGTGAGATGGTAGAAAGCAGATTTGGTGACTATTTTGATGTGGGACTGAATTGATATTGATGAATCTAGGATAAAGGATGAATCCAGGGACTGAGTGTGACATATTGCTGCCGGTTTTATAGGTAGTGAAACCAGACGAGTGCTGTGCCAGATAATCCAGTGAACTCAGAGAGCCATTGTAAGAGGATGGTGTTAGGTACTGTAGGGAGCGATTTTGCATATACCAGAGAGAATTAAGACTTGCACATTCACCATTGGTTCCCTGTGTTCTTCATAGATGAGAGCAGGTTCACACTGAAGACATGTGACAGACATGACAAAGTCAGGAGAGAACATGGAAAATGTTGTTATGCTGCCTGCAACATCATTTATGAACAGCACAAGGCGCCGATGGTGAATTTGCCATTTTGATGTTCTCTGTTCTTAAGCAAACTGCCCCCTACGGTGCTGCTCAGAAAGCATAGGCCCCATGTGTGGATTAGGGTGGCAGACGTCCGTCATAAGAACGGACAGTCTGTCTTTTCAGTGCCTTGTCTGGCGTACGGCACCGCATTAAGCCAAGCAAAAATGCATGAAAATGCATGAAATTGCATCTAAGAAACACACTTTTTCTTGGGGGAGGACCCCCACACCCCCCATCCGAAAAGATGTCCTCCTTTTAACTGTCACGGAGATGGTCACCTTAGTGTGGATACCAGGTCCTTATACCCTCATCATGAAGCCTGTTTCTGACCATTTGAACAGCAGTATGTAGGCCTACATTAGTTGCCTGTAAAGCTCATTTTGCAGAGCTCCAGCAGTGCTCTTCCTGTGCCACTTGGCACACAGGAGATATTAAACCATCCTATGGTCTCCTCTACGTTCCCTGATGTACTGGCATATCTCCCGGCATCTCCTCCATGCTCTGGGCAGTGCTGAGGGACACAGAATACTTTGCACTATTGGCCATGTGCACTAGACCCACTCTGTTCTCTATGCCATAACATATATGTACTGCTTTTATTACTGTTGCTGACAATTTGCTTTGGTCTAGCATTTCTTTGTGGTCACTGTAGTAGTTTCACATTATCTTTTTTTGTGCCTCTGCACATCAGATGCTGTCCTGTTTTGCAATTCCACGTGTGTCCTGTCTTGTCTTCACATGTTTGAAACACAAATTTAGTCTTTTGTATGAGTTTCTAGCTTTCTACCATCATCACTTTACAAAACCACACAGTTGTAGTGAACTTCTTTCATATGAAATTGTACTTATCACTTACCCATCAAGCAGATATAATAATTATAATATGACATGGTCAAAACATTTATCAAATATCACTGTTCCAAGTCATTTTAAGGTAATTTTTGGGCCATGATCATGCAAAGGGTCTGTTGGCGGCCATCTTGAAATTGAGACCTTTTTTAAAAGTCAGAGTTTGGTAAACTTTTATTATGTTCTATGTACATCTGATACTATTGTAAACCACAGAAAAAAATCTGTTGTTAGAAGTTTTAGGAGGGTCAAGTCATCAATGCATCTCAATGCATCAGATTGCTAATATTTTGTGCTTTTCGCATCAACCATGACTGAGTATAGCCTTAAAAGGTTGCAGGGATGTTTTGATGTTAATGACAGTATGTATGGAAGTCACCTGAAGTCAAGGAATGTATTTAGTCATAAATGCTTGGAATTTCTGTAATCTTTGCACTATTTTTGAAAATTAGACATTAGTCAATGTCCGAATCTATAGAATATTTGATAAATTTTAGTCATTTTTGTCCTACAAAGTAGTCTAAACATGTTTTTATGAACCCAATGACCCTTCCAATCAATTCCCCATGCTGGAATTATGTGGAAAAGTGGTCTAATTTGTCTTTGTACCATGTCTGGTTCAAAAGTTATGTGAATAGTCAAATGTCAGAATTGAACAAATCGCTATTGCACAGTTTCCAAGATGACCTCTGAAAAACAGTCATGGGACAATTTGCAGCAATGTTAACATCTTTTATTGTTAACTAGACATATTAAGGAGTCTAAAAAAATGGGTGTCAACAACAATTACGGGGGGTGCGCGTGGACCCCCTATAATGACTAGACTATTTACCCTCTCTCATACAAATAAAATACGTATATCTGTTATGGAAATTAGCGAGCGAGCATTGAGCGAGCATTAGCAGCAGTCTATTCTCACCATAGTTTTAGTGTGGGAAATACTAATTTTAATTCAGACCAAGAATCTTTTCAAATCGTTCACAATGTTACATGCTGTCAAGCATGTAAGCACAGACTCACCCATACTTTCACACTATGTACATTTTGTAGTTTTATCAATCTGGTCAAGCAGGCTACCCTTGCTTCATCTCTGCTGAGGACTATATTAACATTGTCAGCTAAGTATAATGTCATGTAATAACAATGTAATGCATTACCAACATGACATATTGTATGACATGGTAGACCTTTTTTTTTTTTCGAGGGGAACCCCTTCTAGGATGTCTTCAAATCACTCAAGGAACATGTGTACCGAATTATATGCTTCTATCCAGCGCGTAACGATTTCTCGGCTTAGAGCCCCTACTATAAAACACCCCTGCATTTTGTACTGAGTGGAATGGTCCACTCATTAGGGTAGACAGGTGCTCTTTATAATGGAGAGAGTTGCAATTGTCTGAAAAGCTCCATGGAAAGAAGACTTGCGTCTTTGAGCTCCAGAACCTCAGCTGTGTGAGATATTTGAGTCTGTGACTCTTTGTAGAAATAAGAAGAATGTCCGCACACTGCTCCCGTGTTGCTTTTTTTAAATTTTTCTCAAGTGAGCGCTTTCGAGCTTTCGCTCTTCATCAGACTTGAATTGAGGTAGACACATGTCAAATTTAAAGGAAAAGTGAATCACATGTTACATCAAACAGGTTCCGATTGGATGGTAGGCCTACACCAGATACCAAGTGCTTCCCAAAGTGTACAGAAATATTTACAAATACATTATACATGGGGCATTATCAGATGTCCAAACATATTTACAAAATATATACAGAATATTTATATACACCTACAAGCATTTACTTTTAAGTTTAAAAAACAAAACATCATTGTATGCTCATGAAGTCTAGGGTGTACAGAGAGATCCATCCAGAGTACTTGAGAACACATCAGGCCATATGGCCATCATAAATTCAAGTACACATGAGGTGTCTAACCAATCACAAGGTTGGTATTATCAAGGAGACTACAGTACATCATTGTGTTAAAATCTTCATTACAGTTAATAGGCCTACACATTTTCAAAGGACAAACAGAAGAACCAAAAAACATTTAGAGTATTCAGTAGTGTGTGTTATTTAGTTTGGTTTTTCGTACACACAACCGGCAATCACAGAGTCATTAGGCCTGTTACAGGAATGGTTTAATGCTGAAGTCCTCATTCATGCCCCTTGGTGCCATAGTATCCAGGGTGTAAATCCAGTACAGTTCCCGTTTGAGAAGTAAGTTGTCAATATTGCCTCCCCTCCTAGGCATTTTTACCAACTCGATTCCCATGTATTTTAGAGCAGACACATTGTGTCGGGCCTCTTTGAAGTGGACTGCCACTGAACTTTTCATGTCCATGTTGCGTATGGCACATCTGTGCTCAGCTATCCTAGTCTTAAGTGCCCTTGTGGTCTTGCCCACATAGGCCAAGCCACATGGGCATTTGAGCATGTAAATCACATTTTTTGTAAGACAGGATATAACTCCCTTGATGTAAAATTTCTTTCCAGTATGAGGGTGGTTAAAGGAGTGTGTTTTACTGGTGAAGTTGCATTGTTGGCAGTTTCCACACTTGTAGTTGCCTGCTTGAATGTTACTTAAAAAGTGTGTGGGGGGAGGAGGCGGGGGTAAATCTGCCCTCACAAGCATGTTCCGGAGGTTAGGTTGTCTCTTGTAGACCACACGCGGTGGTTTGGGGAAAACCTTTTTTAGGTTCGGGTCAGAGTCAATGATGTGCCAATGTCTTTTCACACTCTGTTCAATGTCTCTGGCAATTGGGGAATACTGTACACAACATGATATTCTGGATTCTGTTTTATTATTTTTTGTTCTCCTAGTCAGGCATTGTTCTTGGGACATGTTGTTAAACCGGTCAGCAGCCTCTTCAATCCATTGATCTTTGTAGCCCCTTGCTTTAAACCTGTGTTTCAGAATGGTTGCTTGAGATTGATAGTCGTCCTGTGAGCTACAAATTCTCCTGATTCTACTGAACTGTGATATGGGAAGGTTTTTCTTTAGAGATGTTGGGTGATATGATTCCGCATGGAGCAGAAACTGCCAACAATGCAACTTCACCAGTAAAACACACTCCTTTAACCACCCTCATACTGGAAAGAAATTTTACATCAAGGGAGTTATAGCCTGTCTTACAAAAAATGTGATTTACATGCTCAAATGCCCATGTGGCTTGGCATATGTGGGCAAGACCACAAGGGCACTTAAGACTAGGATAGCTGAGCACAGATGTGCCATACGCAACATGGACATGAAAAGTTCAGTGGCAGTCCACTTCAAAGAGGCCCGACACAATGTGTCTGCTCTAAAATACATGGGAATCGAGTTGGTAAAAATGCCTAGGAGGGGAGGCAATATTGACAACTTACTTCTCAAACGGGAACTGTACTGGATTTACACCCTGGATACTATGGCACCAAGGGGCATGAATGAGGACTTCAGCATTAAACCATTCCTGTAACAGGCCTAATGACTCTGTGATTGCCGGTTGTGTGTACGAAAAACCAAACTAAATAACACACACTACTGAATAGGCCTACTCTAAATGTTTTTTGGCTCTTCTGTTTGTCCTTTGAAAATGTGTAGGCCTATTAACTGTAATGAAGATTTTAACACAATGATGTACTGTAGTCTCCTTGATGATAATACCAACCTTGTGATTGGTTAGACACCTCATGTGTACTTGAATTTATGATGGCCATATGGCCTGATGTGTTCTCAAGTACTCTGGATGGATCTCTCTGTACACCCTAGACTTCATGAGCATACAATGATGTTTTGTTTTTTAAACTTAAAAGTAAATGCTTGTAGGTGTATATAAATATTCTGTATATATTTTGTAAATATGTTTGGACATCTGATAATGCCCCATGTATAATGTATTTGTAAATATTTCTGTACACTTTGGGAAGCACTTGGTATCTGGTGTAGGCCTACCATCCAATCGGAACCTGTTTGATGTAACATGTGATTCACTTTTCCTTTAAATTTGACATGTGTCTACCTCAATTCAAGTCTGATGAAGAGCGAAAGCTCGAAAGCGCTCACTTGAGAAAAATAAAAAAAGCAACACGGGAGCAGTGTGCGGACATTCTTCTTATTTCTACAATACTTTGGCCTTTTGTCATGCACCTGCGTCTTGGATGTGCGCACCACTAACCTACTGACTGACCTACTTTGGAACCTCGGATGCTGCACTCCATGCCCTACTGCCACAAGGAACGGTGACTACAGATTCCATGAACTTTACAAGTATGTCGGAGCTTTCAAAAACGTTTGAATTCACTGAAGCGGACTACTTGAGGATCGCGCTCAAAGACTCTTTATTCACGGACGCAATTACTCCTCCAGATCTGGATTCCATCGCATTGACCCGGAAATTGGGTAAATTGTTGGACACAGAAAACCGTCTTTATTTACACGCTGTCTCACTGAGTGATCATCTCAGGGCCAAAATGATTCCTCGAGGGCTAAGAATAACAAAAAAGCCATTCTTGGGATTGGAAAACAAAGATTTTTACGATAGATGGTGTGAAATTTTGAACAAATGTTCACTTGATCTAATGGCCCTAACAATTAGTGAACTCTCTACAGACCTGAACTCTGTGCGCGACCAAGTCGCTGATGCAAAAAAAGAGATATCGGAAAAAATACAGGATAAAGAACGGTTCGAAAAACTGATGGAGGACTGTGACAAACACAAGAAAACACTAGAGGAAGAACTGAAATCATTTAAGAGACAAAAGTTTGAACAAGTCCGGGCGGACTATGAAGGTGGCACTGTGTACAGGTGGCGACTGCCGAAAACAGGGGAGAACCAAGTCAGACAGAGAGGAAGGCGCACCAAACAATGGCACTCCTTCTCATCCCGCGACTCAGACTCTAGCACAAACACAGAGCATGCCCACTCAACGGCTTTTTTAGCCCAAGATCAGCACACACGAGGAAGACCACCGAAATCACAGACCAGAGGAAGGGGAAGAGGTGCCGCCGGGGCAAACGGCTACCAAAACTACCAAAGGGATCCACTCACTCGGAGACTGAACAGGAGCTAAATGTCATCAATCTGTCTGGTAAGACAATCTCCGACACTTGCTACGCAGCCCTCTCAAAAGGCTTATCGTTTGTCCCAACAACTCAATGTAATGATTTCAACACACACATTGATATGCAACGATTTTTTCGTAATCTAAGACTAAAAGAGTTCTTCAGTGATAGACCTGGGTTCTCAACGAGGGACAACAGGCCAACTGCAGACTTAACTAATGGATTTGACATTCCTCCTCAGCCAAGAGGGACAACAGAGATGATGACTGCGACACCACACCCCTCCCTCGAAATGGACACACACGCGCCTCTGGAACAGACCCCAACTGAAGCAAGATCTCGATTCAGAGGTAAATCTCACTTCATACCTCCCAAACACAGAAATCCTTCCCTGGATACATATTGCAGACTAGTCGAGCAGGAAGTAACAACAGCTATGCGAAAGAAAAGGGAATACAAAGTTTGGAACAATCTGACCCTGAAGCAAAGACAAGAATTGAGCACTTTACAAAAAGATGGAGAATTAATTATTCAGAATGCGGACAAAGGTGGGGCGGTGGTCCTTTTAAGACGAGAGTCATATGAGAGAGAAATACAAACCCAGTTGAAAAACACAAAATTTTACAGAAAGTTGGACTCTAATCCCACCCTGAAATTCAAGAACCTTGCGCACGAGAAACTAAACCAGCTAATGGAAACGGGACATATAACCAAAAATGAATATGCATTATGAAGGTGGATTACCCCATCTCTCCAGTTTTCTACACCCTGCCTAAAATCCACAAGCACTTTATACAGTAGATACATCACCGGGGCGACCAATAGTGGCGGCAATTGGCTCCCTGACGGAGAAAATATCAGCTTTTGTGGATCACATTTTACAATCACTGGTCATTTCTCTCCCTTCTTATGTGAAAGACTCAATGGACTTTATTAAAATGATCCAGTCTGTACAACTGAAAGACTCTCCACAACTCCTTGTCACAATGGACATTGAGTCGTTATACACCAATGTCCCTTTTGATGGTGGTCTACAAGCGATAAAATCTTTTTTAGAAAAAAGACCCAGTAATACTCCTACAACCGAATGTCTCTTGGATTTGACTGAATGTGTCCTGTCATATAATTATTTTCTATTTGGTTCTGATTTCCATCTTCAGATCTCAGGGGTGGCAATGGGATCGAAAATGTCACCCAGATTTGCATCACTCTATGTGGGACTCTTCGAATCCGATGTGATCTTCAATACACAAAGAAACCCTTTTGTACAGAACATATCATACTGGAAACGCTACCTGGACGACATCTTCTTCATATGGGATGGTGATGAGAACCAGCTACAAGAATTCCATACATATATGGGTGAGAATAACCAACACCTGAAATTTACTATGTCTGTGGATAAAACAAAAATGAACTTTTTGGACATTCTAGTAATGAGGGAAGGAAATGAGCTAAAAACAAACTTGTATCGCAAGAGCACAGATAGAAACTCTCTGCTCCATGCGGAATCATATCACCCAACATCTCTAAAGAAAAACCTTCCCATATCACAGTTCAGTAGAATCAGGAGAATTTGTAGCTCACAGGACGACTATCAATCTCAAGCAACCATTCTGAAACACAGGTTTAAAGCAAGGGGCTACCAAGATCAATGGATTGAATAGGCTGCTGACCGGTTTAACAACATGTCCCAAAAACAATGCCTAACTAGGAGAACAAAAAATAATGAAACAGAATCCAGAATATCATGTTGTGTACAGTATTCCCCAATTGCCAGAGACATTGAACAGAGTGTGAAAAGACATTGGCACATCATTGACTCTGACCCGAACCTAAAAAAGGTTTTCCCCAAACCACCGCGTGTGGTCTACAAGAGACAACCTAACCTCCGGAACATGCTTGTGAGGGCAGATTTACCCCCGCCTCCTCCCCCCACACACTTTTTAAGTAACATTCAAGCAGGCAACTACAAGTGTGGAAACTGCCAACAATGCAACTTCACCAGTAAAACACACTCCTTTAACCACCCTCATACTGGAAAGAAATTTTACATCAAGGGAGTTATAGCCTGTCTTACAAAAAATGTGATTTACATGCTCAAATGCCCATGTGGCTTGGCCTATGTGGGCAAGACCACAAGGGCACTTAAGACTAGGATAGCTGAGCACAGATGTGCCATACGCAACATGGACATGAAAAGTTCAGTGGCAGTCCACTTCAAAGAGGCCCGACACAATGTGTCTGCTCTAAAATACATGGGAATCGAGTTGGTAAAAATGCCTAGGAGGGGAGGCAATATTGACAACTTACTTCTCAAACGGGAACTGTACTGGATTTACACCCTGGATACTATGGCACCAAGGGGCATGAATGAGGACTTCAGCATTAAACCATTCCTGTAACAGGCCTAATGACTCTGTGATTGCCGGTTGTGTGTACGAAAAACCAAACTAAATAACACACACTACTGAATAGGCCTACTCTAAATGTTTTTTGGTTCTTCTGTTTGTCCTTTGAAAATGTGTAGGCCTATTAACTGTAATGAAGATTTTAACACAATGATGTACTGTAGTCTCCTTGATAATACCAACCTTGTGATTGGTTAGACACCTCATGTGTACTTGAATTTATGATGGCCATATGGCCTGATGTGTTCTCAAGTACTCTGGATGGATCTCTCTGTACACCCTTGACTTCATGAGCATACAATGATGTTTTGTTTTTTAAACTTAAAAGTAAATGCTTGTAGGTGTATATAAATATTCTGTATATATTTAGGGGCCAAGCAGCGAAGCTGGCGAAGGCCCCTATAGAGTTAGTAGGTTTTCTTCATTGTTATTATTATATAGTCACCATTCTTCTCCGACTGTAAGTCTATGGCAGCCCATAGAACCGTAGCTAGGAAAATGCTGTAAATTGGCACACACATTAGGGACAGTCTCAGCATTACCCACAGCAATTTATAGGTCCCCAGCCCCAACGCTCTAGCGCCACCAGCAGGTCAAAGTTGCAGGTACATTTCTGCTTGTAACTTTTGAACCGCTGGGCCAATTTTTATAAGCTTGGTATCCCTGGAATCCTTGAGCCAAGACAACGCACCCTATGACGCATCATTTTCCGCCAGGATAGTTTTCCCGCCATTTTGAATGTTGTAAAATTCAATAAAAATGCTTCTTTTCCCGCAATTTTTGACCAATTCGCTTGAAACTTGGTATATAGTATCTCTGGACTGAGCTACACATGGGGTCTTCAGGAATATTGGATATCTTATATCGTTTAGCCGTGAGAGCCAATCAAAATTGTTGTAAACGTGGCGAAACAGGAAGTGAGGTCATATCTCAGCAACCGTTTGTCGAATTGGGCAGGGATTTTTCACACACACAGTAGTCTATCCCATGACTTACCACAAAAAAAATCAGATCCCCAGCTCAAACTCTGTAGCGCCACCAGTAGGTCAAAATTTTAGCTACATTTTTGCCTGTAGCTTTTGAACCGTACTCCCAATTTTCAAAATATTGGTACACAGGTCATCTTCACACTATGCTGCACCTAGGTATGGATTTTCGTAACGATTGAAAAAACTATCAGCTCTCAGCAGCCATTCAAAATTGTGGAAAGAATGGAGGGATTTTTCTCATCTCTCTGTCCCCTTTTCCAACGGCACCTGCGCACGTTCACTGACACCATTCTCGGCAGGGGGTCTCTGGACACACAACAGAAGAGAGCTTAGGTGTGTGCGTAGTCTGCTATTGCTCTAGTGTCAACCAAAGCCCCACTGCCCCAGCCCCTGCACATACCCNCCCACCCCCACCCCACACACACAGACAGAGGGAGAGGGAGAGGGAGGGGGACAGGGAGAGGGAGAGGGAGAGGGAGGGAGGGAGAGAGAGAGAGAGAGAGAGACCATTGTTGTTCTCTCGGTTCCTCTGTCTCTCTCTCACACACACACACACACACACACACACACACACACACACACACACACACACACACACACACACACACTTACTTCTATATACACCCCTTCTTCAGACCAGTCTCTCAAAAGGCTGGCCAACATTACATTGCAGCCTATAGGATTCTTATGTTTAGGATTTCAAGGACATATCTATTTTCAGTAGGCTCCCTATTCTTTTCCATAATATTGTATGTCATATAAACAATTTTACAAAATAGAATGATCAGAGGATTATAATTGCTGTCCAAAAAGCAAGCCTCTCAAGTATAGAAATTACTTGCTGATATTTTATAGACTAATTTGAAAGGGAATGGAAATGTGTTAATCAATATAAATCAAGGGCAGCACAGGCCCTGCCATGGCCAACCGGTAGGGCACTCGTCTATCATGAGGCTGACCGGGGTTTGATTCCCAGCCCAGGTCCTTTGCCGACCCTCCCCGTCTCTCTCCCCATTTTCCCCTCCAAGGAATGCACCCCAACATTGGCGAGATTTGGGCCAAAGGGGGCGCTGCAGTTCCTTCTGTTGCCGTGGCAACTTTGGCAAGTTTACTGCTTGGCCCCGCATTGCTGCTTGCAGCTATATTTTGTAAATATGTTTGGACATCTGATAATGCCCCATGTATAATGTATTTGTAAATATTTCTGTACACTTTGGGAAGCACTTGGTATCTGGTGTAGGCCTACCATCCAATCGGAACCTGTTTGATGTAACATGTGATTCACTTTTCCTTTAAATTTGACATGTGTCTACCTCAATTCAAGTCTGATGAAGAGCGAAAGCTCGAAAGCGCTCACTTGAGAAAAATAAAAAAAGCAACACGGGAGCAGTGTGCGGACATTCTTCTTATTTCTACAATACTTTGGCCTTTTGTCATGCACCTGCGTCTTGGATGTGCGCACCACTAACCTACAGTCTGTGACTCTTTGCCATGTAGGTTATTTTTTGTTACTTTGGCTGATACTAGCCTAGTAATTTTTGTACAGTTTGTAAATAGTCCTTAGTATTTTCGTTGGGTGATGTGCTGTGCCATGCATCCATGCATGCTACTGTTTACATAGCCAGGGCCGGTTCTGGCTTATTTGGTGCCCTAGGCGAGTTTGAGTTCTGGCGCCCCCCCCCCCCCCCTTACCTTTGAAAGAAAAAAAAACTTTCTTATACCTCACAGAACACAAGACTAATATCCTTAGTAAGCTTAACTAAATAGCATCAAGAACAATAACCGTTTTTCATCAAATGGATTTGTGGTTCTTTTTGACAGGCGACCAACACATCAGATTGAGTCGCATGAAAGTAGCTTCACTGTGTGGTGTGTTGGATGTGATGGTGGTGGGGCCCCCAACCCCAGATGAGAGGGAGGTTATCAATGTGTTTGAATTGTAACGTGAAATTGAAATGCCAGGAGAGTGATACAGTGCATTTGCATGTAAAATGCATGTGTAGACAATAAGCCTACCAAGGAGGTCTGCATTGATCTACACTATCTACAGCATCACAAAGCATGGCAGCATAACAATTTTAATAAGCTACACATTTGTGCTGTCTTCCAAACCAATTTCATTTCTGGACTGGAAATAGTGGTGCATTTGTGAGTAGGAGAATGAGAAGGGGGCTATCTATGTGTTTGGAGGGACAGGTTGAGAGACAGGGAGAGCTGTCACGCTATTGAATTTCATAATATACAAAATATAGTAAATAGCCTCACTTGTCTGCTGTGCATGGTTCTGTTACATGATTAATGTAGGCTATGTCATTCTGGTCTGGAAATTAATGTTTTTTTAAGCTTACAACAAGCAGGTAGGCTAATTCATGTGGATGGAAGGAGATATGGCAGCTAAAATTGTTTTAAACATTGCACCAGTCTTACTTTACATTGCTTGTCAACCTAAGCAAGTATTATGATATCAGGTGGGTGTTAGTGAGTAGTGAGTAGGCTACTAACAGCTACTTTACTGGATTTCATTGCTTGACATACTTGGCTAATGTTAGCATGCTAACTAGCGATTTCTCTGATCAAAAACAAAGCTCTTTTTCTCTCTAATTCCAAATGGTAACCTCATAACTATTAGGCTTTCCATAATCACAAACGGTTGCTGATTAAATCACATAGTTCCAAAACACCCCCTGAAACTCCTGCATCATGCAATGAGTGGTTTAATGAGAACATAATAATCTCCATCCAGCAGAGCAGCACTACTGTTTGCGCTTGCCCCCTCTGTCTCTCGAGTGAGTCTCTCGTCCCGCCCCCTTTCTCAGAACTGTCTGTTTATTGGTTCACAGACTTCCCAGAGACAGTTGGAAGAGATATTACTATTGGCTGAGGGGCGCTTTGCCGTGAGGAGCGCTTTCGCCACTCTTTGTTGATTGCGACTTCATAAAAAAACTTCATATCGCAAAATTACGCATAGGAGAGCGTCATTTCGGCGCTCCTTCTTCACATGGCGCTCTAGGCGACCGCCTAGCCGGCCTATGCTAAAAACCGGCCCTGTACATAGCAATGCTAGCTTCGACAGTCAGCCAACTTCTCCTGTTCACAACAGCGTCAATTTCATCATGGGGTTAATAAAAGAACAGAATGAACAATCCAATTTATCTGGTTGAGGGTAATAATCCAATCATAGTTCACAATGTGTAGGATCTGACCAAGGCTATTTGCATTATCTCCCAGAAGGTGTGCTGGACTCGATGTGAAAGTGAAAGTGAAAAAGGGCGCGGGAGAGAGGGCACGTTCAGTAATAGGGCAAAAAAGAGCAGGGGCAATCGCCCCCCAAAAAAGGAGGGGGACTGAAGAGGGCACATTCGGTGGCAGGGCAAAAAGGGCAGGGGCAACGCCCCCCTACAGGTCTATGTGTGCACGTGTCTGCTATAAAGCGCCATAGAGTGGACACTGACTGTAGCCTACTGTAGCACTTAGTAAACAACATACAAACACAATTCTTGTGTTTAAAAAGATGGCAGCATCGCAGACACTTTGTAATGTGTACACAGAGAGGGGAAAGGGACGCGACAGTGACGTCACCAACGCAGGAGAACCGTTCCGGACAGTAGCTTACAGTTATCAAAAATATTCTTGGGTTGGGGCCGATCCTGGCGTTGAGATTAAAATATCCAGATGATGACGCAAGCTTTTGACTGCCATCTATGTCTGTTCTACTTATCACAGAGCTCCAATCACACACAATAAGCATTGAAGTGTGTAGTCATGAAAAATACAATAAAAATAAAAAAAACGTTAAGGGTT
Source organism: Engraulis encrasicolus (assembly GCF_034702125.1). Lineage (NCBI taxonomy): Eukaryota > Metazoa > Chordata > Actinopteri > Clupeiformes > Engraulidae > Engraulis > Engraulis encrasicolus. The sequence goes on along the minus strand of NW_026945496.1, from coordinate 24,137 downwards.
TTCCCGTTTTGGGAGCCAACGCATGGGAAGTAAAAACTAGAGGTGCTCCGATCACCATTTTTTGGCCCGATCACCGATACCGATCACCAAAAATCTTTATCTGCCGATTACCGATCATTGCCGATCACAAAAATGATTTCCTATTTTTTTAATAGCATATTAATTATCCTTATTGAATACCATTTCTGCCCATAAACCAATCAATCTTAATTTGCACATGTCTATTATTAGGCTATTATTATTATTATTATTATTATTATTATTATTATTATCTTTCAGACTAGTGTTGGTAATACAGTCTACAGTATTAATCAATGTATAAGTTATTGCATAGAATAACTAAACTATTTAAGATTGAATTGAAACTGAAACATTACATCAAATAGTCTTCCACATACGAGAAAAAAACAACCTGTCGCTTTAAATGAGCAGCCTCGTGAGGAGAGCCCCTCCCCTCTCTGTCACCGTCCACAGTTGCAGTGCTCCACTACCGTTCTGAATCTCTCTCTCAAGTTTTAACCACATCTGTCGCCGTTTGGTGTTTCAGCGACTATCAAACTAATCGACTGACTGCCAATTACAACTTTGAAAACAATAATTGACATGTTTGTGCTGACAACGTGAAGTTGTCGCGTGCTGACCGAGGCAACTACACAGGTTATAACGTAAAATGGCTCACTGGCGAGTACTCAATCGCAAATTACATTGACAGGTAAACGGCGCATGGATCGGGAAATCATATCATTGTTGATGCAGATATGGTTATGAATGGTGGAAATGAAGGGGGGAATGGCGAAAAGTTATAGACAAGCAAAGATGCCTTCTTTTGGTGCAGTTGCAGCTGTGCAGAGCCAGCGCCTACATGCAGCGCCAGGTGTAAAGGCAAATGGTTGCGTGAGGAATTTAATATCTCTCGATCGGTTTTTTGATCGGCATGTTTTTCCGATCACCGATCAGGCTATTTTTGGCCATTATCGGCCGGTCATGATCGGCAGCCGAGCAATCGGAGCACCTCTAGTAAAAACGGGTTTTCCCGTGGTTTGGTAGTCAATGTCTTAAAGGCCAACTTCCGATAAAACACAGTTTTACTCTTTACTGGTGTTTCCCAATTGACATAAACAATGCAGAGAAACGAGCGAATCACGAAAGCCTTTCTGTGTTGCATCACATCGAAAGAAGGCGTTGCCCACAAAGGTTTATGTCAACCCATTTTTCTAAAAACGTTGTATTTTTTTTCTGCTTTTTCTGCTTTCTGTTTTCAAAGCCAGCAACGCCTGGTGGCCCGAAACCTAGCTTAGCTTAGCTATCAGCTGGTTGCTACTCTCAGATACACACAGAGCACAAAGCCTCATACATACAGCCATCCCACTCTGGTCGGTCCATGCCTGCAGCTCGCCTAGGGGTCGCTGTCGAAAGAGCACAGCCCTGAATGGAGCCTGCACGCCTCCGTTGGCGCCCCTATAGTGCAGTACCAACAGAACCAACGTGTAACACATTCATAACAATGGGGAACACGGCAATATTAATGAAATGACGGTGAGAGGACATCTTTAAGAAAAAAAAACTTTTTTTGGAAGAACGTTGGCGAGGCGTGTCGCATGTTTGGCGAGGCGGACAATCACATTATCACATAATCTCGTAATATATGTACTGTGACTACCATTTATGGCTGTTCAATATTTATACGTGTGTGTGTGTGTGTGTGTGTGTGTGTGTGTGTGTTAATTTCGTCAACCCGGACGATGACGAAAATATTTTGTCAACGCCCCTTTTTCCCGTGACGATGACGAGACGATGACGCACAAAAATTGCTTCCAGAACATAAAAATATGACGAAAATAAAAAATGATTTTCGTTAAGGAGACTAAGACGACACAAAATTTACAAGCCTTAGACGAATGGACATTAAAAATTTAATTGTTTAAAATTAATTTATAATTGTTATTGTTTCTTGAACTTCATAGAAGATTATGCGCTGTTGCCCTGTTTGTCTCTGCAGACAGTGCCTGGCAGTTCAGTTGAGTTTAGACCCTAAAATGTTTCCCAGAAAGAGAAAAAGAAAGAGCCGACGTTGAGGCAAGTGTTAATTTTGAAACATGTTCAACAACCCTTTTGTCCATAACGAAGACATGTGTGTTTGTGCAGTCATGATAATAGTGCTACCGTCACTCGCGCCAATCTTCCTCTGATGCTGTCATTTTAAACCTCCTCGAGCTTCCTCTCTTCTCCTTTCCACTTACGCATACGCCGACGTCCGTTGTCTGGTCTTTTGTAATGTTTGCTATATTGACTGTTTAACCGTATGAATAGGCAGTTTGCAAGCAAATCATGAAGATCGGATTCATGCATTTATTTAGATCAGACACACCGGGAGACGTTTAAGGGATGCGCGCGCTACAGGGGAAACGTTGTTTAAGTAGTCTAAACAGAGGCACGGCTACTGTAGTTTTGATAAGAATCAATGTGTGGACGATCAGGGTTTAAAGTGCGGAGAATTGAAACTTGTTCCCGTCGAGGGCAACGCTAAAAGACCCAAGGCAGTCGACATCCCTTCCATGCGATGCGTATTACAATAGCGTCTCCCAGACATCCCAAGTTCTAAAAACTCATTGCTAAAACTTGGAGATGCTTCGACCCCCGACATCCCGACAAACAAAACAGCATTAGTGTTCAACCATTGTTTGTCAATGTCCTTTCAGTCGTCCAGTCTGCATAGAACAACTGCCTACTTTTTCCCCAGGACTTTTGCTGGGCGTCCAGGAATGACGCACGAGCCATTGTCTTTCTCTGTCCCGCATTGGCAATCGAAATAACGCGAACTTGCATAGTCTAAAATCAGGAATATTTTATCTGACTCGCGGCCATCGGGGAGCCACTAAAATATAGCCATCAAATATCAGGGAAACTTCTTGGACTTCATTGGGATGTCTGGTCTTCCCACTGCCTGCAATCTGCAGGCTATAAGTCACGCGGTCAGGTGAAGAAGAGCTTGTAGCCTACGTGATCAAATTCAAAAGCAAATAATACGTAGCAGCTTCTAATGCGAGAGAGAGAGAGAGAGAGAGAGAGAGAGAGAGAGAGAGAGAGAGAGAGAGAGAGAGAGAGAGAGAGCGCAACCTGCACCTGGAAGTGTGTGTGTCTAATGCTCCTTTGCTCTTTGCTGCTGAAATTACTTTTACAGGACTGATTAGGGTTTTGGTAGTAACAATGTGAATATTTGCTGCAATAGGCTATCTAGTAATAATTTGTGTAATAATTTGACTAAAATGACGAAAATGTGAAATGTTGACTAAAATGACTAAAATTTGACTATGACTAAAATTAATTTTCGTCATTTAGACGAAGACTAAGACTAAATTGTGAAGGCAATGACTAAATTTGACTAAGACTAAAATTGATTTTCGTCATTGTGACTAAGACTAAGACTACATTTAAAAAGCTGACGAAATTAACACTGGTGTGCACGTGCGTGTGTGTGTGTGTGTCAGGGCAACTCACTGCTGTAGTGGGTCCACCTGCAGGATGGAGGAGAAAATCAGATCATGTCATATACCACAATAAGAACACATACATAGGGAAGATAACAAGCACAGAGAGGAGATAAAGACAAGCACACACACACACACACACGCGCGCACACACACACAACACACACACACACACACACACACACACACACACACACACACACACACACACACACACACACACACACACACACACACACACACGTTTTACTCACCATAGTGTCTCCAGTCTACAGTTGGGGTCTTTCTCCAGAGCAGAGAGCTGCTCAACATCTGAGGCTCTCAGGTTATTAAACCCCAGGTGCAGCACTTTGATACGTGAGGAGGGAGAGGACAGGACGGAGACCAGAAGGGAACAACTCTTCCGGGTCAGGTTACAACCATTCAGCCTGGACCACATACACATATGCACACATGCACACACACATGTAAGAAGCACACACACCCACACACACTTGAAGAATGAAGGAATAGAAGATGAATGAAGATGAAGGAATACAAACAACCAGGCATGACAGTTGAGTCCATACTAGAAATCTCAAGGATATACGCAGCACCTTCTTCTCCATATGTGTCCACAACTAATTATTAATGATATTGGAGAATATTTCACCTGTTTTTGTGCATATTTTTTGTCAAACATACACGCGCGCACACAGACACAGACACAGACACAGACACACACACAGAGACTCAAACACACATAGAAACACAGTGCCCATAACAGACTCTCTACATGAAGTGATGCTTACCCCAGTGTTTCCAGTCTACAGTGCTGGTGTTGAAGTCCAGAACATAAAAGTTCCACTCCAGAGTCAGGCAGATCATTGCCATTTAGGTACAGCCATGCGAGACGTGAGGAGTTTGAGGACAGGACAGAGGCTAGATAGGAACAACTCTTCTCTGTCAGCTTACAGCGACACAGCCTGGAACACACACACACACACACACACACACACACACACACACACACACACACACACACACTGGATGGATGGAAATGAACAAGCACAGAACGGAGAGAAAGATACACACACTCACACACAAACACACACAGACAAATCCATCATCCCATCTCTCTATTTATCTGCATGTCGTGCAAGTGTGTGTCTCTGCTCCTCCTCTCCCTCTTTCTCCATCCTCATACTTCTATCTCTCATTGTCTTTCTTTCTGTGTGTGTGCACGTGTGCTTGCGTGCGTGTGTGTGTGTTACCTGTAGTCTGGTGCGGTCCTTGGGGCAGTTTTGCCAAAAGACGGGTAACACACACACACACACACACACACATGCACACACACACACACACACACACACACACACACACACACACACACACACACATTACACACACACTCACATTCCCCAAGAACACAGGCAAATCACACACACACACACACACACACACACACACACACACACACACACACACACACACACAGAGTGCCCAAAACAGTACATCAGGGGTCCCCAAACTATTTTCTCTGGGGGCCACATTATCGTTCCTGATTGTGTTCAGGGGCCGAGATCAATCATGTGGGCTGTATACTAGGCCACTGCCTGTTATAGCCATAATTTCTAGCACAAAATAGTTCATCATTACAAGCGATTTGCAAAAGAACAGTAAGGAAAGGTTAGAAAAATATGGTGATTGACAGTTTATGAGTGATACAATAGAAATGGCAGGCCTGTGTATGTTACAGTGAGATGAGAAACTATCAAGACAATAAACTTCTGGTGATTCACACTAGGTTAGTGAAAATTAAACTGTAGGAATTGCTGTTGATAAACGAAATAAAATATTTATAAAAAATATTTTAAAAATATATTTCATCACAATTTTTTTTCCTGTGAGGATTGCTTCTTTGGGCCAGTTCAGAGGTGGTGCAGAGAGGTGGAGGGCCGGTCAAAGGGGCGTGGCGGACCGCATCCAGCCCCAGGGCCTTAGTTTGGGGACCCCTGCTCTACATAAAATGATACTTACCATAATGTTGCCAATCTGCAGTGTTGATGTCGAAGTCCAGAACATAAAAGCTCCACTCCAGAATCACCCAGATCATTGCCAGTCAGGATCAGCCATGTGAGACGTGAGGAGTGTGAGGACAGGACAGAGGCCAGATGGAGACAACTCTTATCTGTCAGCTTACAGCCACCTAGCCTGGAATGTGCGCGCACACACACGCATGCACACATAGGAGGAGTGTGAGATCAGGACAGAGGCCTTCTCTGGCAAGTACACAATATGCCCACGTACACACACACACATACAACTCTTCTCTGGCAGGTAACACTGATACAGCCAGAAACAGACACACAGCTTTTCTATGGCAGTTAACACTTATACAGCCTGAAACAGAACCACACACACACAATCACACACCCATAGCTCTTCTCTAGCAGGTAACACCTATACAATCTGAAACACACACATACACACACACGCACATTCTGGCAGACAGGGCTCTAAATTAACGCACGCCAACACGCCAAATGCGGGTGAAAATTCATTTTGGCTGGTAGAAAAAATCATCCACTAGCCAAATTGGCCGGTAGCGCGCGCCCGACTGGACGTTAAACAGCTGCCCGCACAGATCTATAGCTGCCGTCTGATGAACGTCAAAACGTCGCCTACATTACCCATGAACAAGTCCTACCGTCATGATGTAGCACACACCCATTGGCTGACCATTAATCACAATAACGCAGCCTCACATCCATTGGCTGCGTGTTTGATGCCCGCGCTGGATCTATGTTGATAAAATATTTTCAATGAGCGGACTAGCGCGGATTACTTCGGTTTTGGATGGGTGATAAAGAATGCGGCAGTGATTAGAGCAAGGTTATGTGTCGATGAATGCAAGTAATAGCAGCGTAACTGTTGTGACGGTGAAATAGAGTAGGCCTAGGCCTATTGGTGGAGCGAAAACAGCGTGAGTGAGTGAGTGGAGGGACAGGACAGCTGTCTGTCAAAACAGTGTAGCGTTGCTGTCAAAAATCTTCTGGTATTTGCAAGGTCCTCGCAACTACAAACGATGGAGTTGTCATTTCCTAATAACGCCCACACTTTTGCAAAGATCCTGTACGGGTTTGACATGGATTTACGAGTAAGTGAAAAAAAAAATGATAACAAAAATTAGCGACGAAAGTATCAAAGTAAGCATGGTGTCCGTGATGTTATTGGATGTCTAGTTGACATAGCGTATCGGTAATTGCAGCAGGATAAACACACAATGCAGACATCATACATGCACTGTGTAGGCGTGTGTGTGTGTGTGTGTGTGTGCGCGTGCGTGGGTGGGTGTTCTCTCCTGTCCTTCTCCTCTCCGTCTCCTCCTCCCTTCATCTCTTCTCCCCTTCCCCTCTCTTCTGTGCATTGCCTATGGTATTTGTCCCACTGTGTGTGAAGTGATGCTGTGTGTGAAGTGATGCTGTGTAGGGGATGTGAGGTTTTGCAGTGTTTGGNTGTGTGTGTGATTGGCTAGTATGTTGAAAGTCTGGTATGTGTGTGACATTAGTGTTGAAGGCATGCTTTGTTTGTGTGAGTTGTAGGCCTATACTGTATGTGAGGTTTGGGTGATGGTGTGTGAGGTAATAGACTAGTGTTAGGCTGTCTGTACAGTATATGGAAGTGGAATGAAAAATAATGAAATGCAGGTAATAAAAATATAATTACTAAATAATTATAGAATAGACTGAATTATATTGAGTATATTTATATTGTTTATCTGTGTTGAGGACATAGCCTAGTTTAATAAAATAATTAAAACAATATTATTAAAGCATGGTTTATTTTGGTAAGAAAAAAATGGCTACTTGACCTTCCATTTGGCTAGTAAGAAAACATGTCTACCAGCCAAATTGGCTGGTGGTGGAAAAAGTTAATTTAGAGCCCTGCTGGTGTGCATGTGTGTGTGTGTGTGTGTGTGTGTGTGTGTGTGTGTGTGTGTGTGTGTGTGTGTGAGTGTGTGTGTGTGTGTGTGTGTGTGTGTGTGTGTGTGTGTGTGTGTGTGTGTGTGTGTGTGTGTACCAATACCAGTACTTTACAGTCAGTATGTGACTCACCATGCCATGGTGGATGTTGTGACCACTGGCACCAGCTTCTGAAGAACATCATCAGGGCTGAGGAATTCAGTCTGGTCTTTCTCTGGTGTCGTTATGTATTCCTGCAGGTCAAACACATTCAGGTGCTCTTCTGACATCTCAAGCATAAATGTCACAGTATTCCACTCTCCTGGTGAGAGCATCTCTACACGCAGGCTCCCTTCTTTCCTGTCAATGTGCTCCACTACAGCATGCTGATTCATCTCACTCAGACAGTGGAACAGGTTGATCCTTCTGTGTGAATTACCCTCACCTTTGATATTCTCTTTGAGACACTGGACGGTCTGCACTGAGCTCTGTGATTGGCTACTGGTCTTTGGCAGTAGGTGTTTTAGGAGTTTCTGATTGGACTCCAGTGATAGGCCCAAAAGGAAGCGGAGGAAAAGGTCCAGGTGTCCATTCCTACTCCGTAATGCCAGATGCACTGCAGTCTTGTGCAGTTCATTAAGTGTTGGAGCTCTGAACAGAGCATAGAGCTCAGAGGTTTGCTGTTGGTCAGACATGTTTCTCTCTCTGCTGCTGAAGCAGAGAAACACATATAACGCTGCCAGGAACTCCTGGATGCTCAGATGTACGAAGCTAAACACCTTTGCCTGGTAGACATCCTTCTCCTCTCTGAAGATCTGAGTACACACTCCTGAGTACACTGACGCTTCTGTGACATCAATGCCAGCCTCTCTCAGGTCTTCCTCATAGAAGATCAGGTTTCCCTTCTTCAGCTGCTGAAATGCCAGTTTTCCCAGTTTGAAAATGATCTCTTCTTCTGTCTCCTTTCTCTCTGTGTACTTGTCTTTTTTAATGCTTGTCTGAATGATGAGAAACCGGCTGTACATTTGAGTCAAAGTCCTTGGCATTTCAGCTTTGTCTGAATGTTTTGATGTTCTCTCAGCAACAATTGCTGCAATCCAGCAGAAGACTGGAATGTGGCACATGATGTAGAGGCTCCTGGATGACTTCAGGTGTCTGATGACTCTGCTGGCCAGATTCTCATCACTGATTCTCTTCCCAAAGTACTCCTCTTTCTGTGGATCGTTGAATCCCCTTATTTCTGTCATCTGATCCACACACTTCTGAGGGATCTGACTGGCTGCTGCTGGTCGGGTGGTGATCCAGAGGAGAGCAGAGGGAAGCAGATTCCCCTTGATGAGGTTTGTCAGCAACATGTTGATTGAGAGCTGCTCTGTCACATCACACTTTGAGCTGTGGTTGAACTGAAGATGAAGTCCACACTCATCCAGACCATCAAAGATGAACAATACTCTGTGCTTTGAACTGGTGAGTAATTCTTCTGCTTTTATCTCAGGGTAAAAGTGCTGGATAAGACCCACCAGACTGAATTTCTTCTCCTTCATCAGGTTCAGCTCCCGGAAAAGAAAAGGAAATATGAAGTGGACATCTTGATTAGCTTTCCCTTCAGCCCAGTCCAGAATAAACTTCTGCACAGAGACCGTTTTTCCAATGCCAGCTACTCCCTTAGTCATCACTGATCTAATGGGTTTGTCTTGTCCAGAACCAGGTTTAAATATGTCTCTGCATTTGATTGGTTTGCCTAGTTCTTCTGCTTCCCAGGATGCTCTCTCTATCTGTCTGACCTCGTGCTCATCATTGACCTCTCCCCATCCCCCTTCTGTGATGTAGAGATCTGTGTAGACCTCATTCAGTTCTGTGGATTTTCCCAGCTCTATGCTGCCCTCAATCAGACACTGAAACTTCTTTTGCAGATGGGACTTGAGGATGTCATGAATTTCCTGCACACGATCAAGTTCCTGGCTGAGAGTGAAAAAACAGGAATTAATATCAACTAGAATCATGAAGAATTCTATGGTAATTAATCAAATCTAATGACACATACACACGCATGCACGCACGCACACACAGACACACACACACACACACATTCACACACACACACACACACACACACACACACACACACACACACCTGTGATCAGAAAGCTGGCTATGTCCTGAAAGCCAGAGTTCTTCTTGACTGCGCGGCTGCTTCTTCAAGGGCTCACAAGTGCTCACTACAGCAGAGTGGGATCTCTTACCAGGTTGAGCTGTGTAACACAAAAACACACACACACAGTACACACACGTTAACGGACAGTAATTTGTTTATTGTCAACATGTAAACGCCCTAAGGGCGGGTGTGTGTCTGTGTGTGTCTGTGTGTGTGTGTGTGTGTGTGTGTGTGTGTGTGTGTGTGTGTGTGTGTGTGTGTGTGTGTGTAATCAGCTGATCTGATCTAGCCTGTGTTATGATCACAAGGGAACCTGTATGCTCACAGTATGAGTGTGGATATGTAATCATCTTAATGTACCGACATAGTTATAATAATACATGTTGTCTGTGTTATTTCTGATGCATTATGCAATAGGATAACTTTTTATAATGTGAAGCAAAACTAATTGTGATAAAATACATTTTCTGCTTGAATTGATGTTCGTCACAAAAAAATAACTTTCTCAGCCATCTCCATTTTTTTGTACTCTTACCACCAAGTGGGGACAAATTGTCTCCGCTGATTTTTGTGCCGCCCCCTAACTTTTGCTTGTAACATATCCCTCAGCACACATGCCATGGATTATGGCAATTCCCTCCTGGCAAGTCTACCTGCTTGTGCAATAAAACCACTGCAGAGAGAGAGAGAGAGAGAGAGAGAGAGAGAGAGAGAGAGAGAGAGAGAGAGAGAGAGAAGCATTGCGATCCAGAAATGGGGAACACAGGTTGTCAAGAAAACAGAAAAAAGGACTCCCCAGTCAAGGAGACGATACTGCTATGGCTCCTACATTTGCATACTCCTTTTTCAAAGTGCAATGTCAGGTGTGTGTGTGTGTGTGTGTACTCTACTTAACCATGTGCAAATGTACTTAAAATAATAATAAAAAAAGGCCACACTAACCCTTCTTGACATCTGGTCTTATTATTGTTGTCACAATCCCCCTGGACACACGCCCTCCTGACCAGTGGAGGGCGCAGAGGAGTCAACAAGCGACACGCTCAACCCAGAAGAAGTGACGCCATCTTTAAAATGTGTTGAGAATTGTTTGTCACTGAGTGCATCTTAATATGCGACCTTGCCTCCTCCACTTGCCTCCTCCACTTGCTTCTCGTCATGATGACAACACTGACAACAGCATTATATTTCAATATCTTGCAAAAGCTCAATTGTAGAGTCTTTTTCTCATTTGCAATTGGGATGGTGAATGAAAAACAGTCTCTTAAAAGTTGTTGTGGCTAGGCTGACAGCTGGGAACCTTTATCGTTTTCTCCACGGAGGAGGGGCCAGGAAGCGGGACGAGGAGACAAGCACAAGTGGAGGAGGCAAGGTCGCATATGAAAACACACCCACTGTTCATGCATGTGCTCATGTGGGTTGAATCCTCTGTGCACTTTGTCCTTGCCTTGCAACTCTACTTTGGTCAGTCTGAACTATCTTTTGGACTCTCTCTGTGAACTGCCTCCTGGAACTGCGCGCTTGGTCACGATACTGTGTCTGCCTTGTCACTTTATGTTCTACTACCCCATTCTTGGAAATCATTGTCATGCTGCCTCTTTTGTGTACTTGGATCATGGACTACATGTAAACTCTGAATACTGGACTGTGCTTGTGAAGATTATTCTACCTTTGAAGACTGGCCAAGTTCGGTAATTACCAAGCCTGACTTTTGTTGTGAATTCATGCCTGACATCCTAAGTTTGTTTTCTGAACCTACTCCTTTGTTGACATCGTGAAGATTCTGTTGAAGTAAAAAGTCTGAACCACATCTGCAACTGTGCTCTTATTTCCAGTCTGACAATTGTGTATATTTCCTGTGCACTTCGTATCTGCAAGCCATATGCTATGATAATTTTCTCTACTGCAAGTCGCTTTGAATAAAAGTAATGTAATGTAACTACTCTTAGAAACGCTTATCAATCCTCGACAGTAGCAGAGGTGTGTGTGTGTGTATGTGTGAGAGGAAGAGAGCGAGAGCGCACGCGAGAGAGAGATGTTAATACACTGCTGTTCTTACTGTTGAGGTGAAGTGTCTCCTTTAAAATCAACGGGTCGATCCATGGACCAGTCACTTTTCATAGACACACAGGTGGGTGCAGGAGAGGGTGGTCTCCTCTTAGATGACTCAGACTCCTCCATCCTAGACAACAAGGGATGAGTGTGTAAGTGACTGTGTTATCAATGTTAGAGCTGATACTATAAAACCCGGACGATCCGGTTGGAGAGCCGGATCAAGACCTCATCCGGACAAACCGGATGGCTGTCGTCATAGGCGGCGCTACAGCAAGACTCTTGGGGAAGCTAAAAAAAAAAAAAAAGGGGGGCGTCATCGGAGAAACTGTTGTGGTATCAGGGTCCGGGGGCACTGAATCAGTCGCCACGCGAGGCCCTAACCGCGGCTTTTGATATATTATCATGACATTAGATGATGTTGAAACAAAATGATGAACAAATAAAACGGAACATTTCCATGCGCAACTACGGGTCTTCATGCTCGTGCGCCAATGGAACTGTCAAACGCGACAGGCACACACACGCGCACACACACACACTGAAGGCAGGAGAGGAAGACGGCTAGTTGCCACACCATGGACTATTATCTCGCAAAAATGTCTCGAGCAATCAAATCATACACCAGACTGACATTTTCATGCGCTAGGTCACTCTACCTCCATCAGACCGGTATCAAAACTTGCAATCAAACTTGCAAAACTAATGACGAGGCAAAATGCGCACACACGGGGGGAGACAGGAGAGCAAAGAAGCCAGCTGATTGAGCATATGGTTTACCATGCCCAAAAATATCATATAGGGCTATCATATCCAACAGACATATCTGATGCCGGTTTTGCAGCCCAAATAATACAAATATGCTGTAATTTTGAATTTCTATTTGAAGTAGCTTGTAATGTAGTTCACTACATTTTCCAGATGGCTGTAGCTAGCTTAATATTTCTATTGGATGTAGCTTGTCTAGGGGAGCTAAATGTTAGCTTACTAGGTTTAGTAGCTTGCGCAGCCAGACTGTTGGCGTGTCTCAGATGGCGCACTTGTGCACTTCGGGCACTATATTTCAGTGCATAGGGCGCTTTCAAAGTAAAATTTTGTTAGTTCAGTGCACTGAAAAGCGCCCGGATGATGCCCTAACAATGGCGGAAAACGCAGTGCTTGAACGATGGACACTTCACGCACTAAACGGGCGCCATGTTGACAATAAAACGGAAGAAACGTGACGTTCAGTTCAGTAGAAGAGTTTGGTGAACTACAGGTATCCTGTATTTCTGTAAGGAATGTTGCTGAGACACCAACCTTTTCATGCCAAGCCAAGTATTGTACACAAAATAGCTGCCAGTTGGGATGTAGAAAATGTAAATACAAGCACGACACACTGTGCAATGTAAACAGTAGCCAACCGATATTTTGGTGAGCTAATGCTAGCTCAACCGTCACTTCCAGTCAGGGCACAGTGCATAGTGCGCCGACTTTTTCACAACACTATGCACTAAAGACCCCCAGTGCACTGTGAGCACTATGCACTGACTGTCAGTGCACTGCCATAAGTGCGGCATCTGAGACACGGCACCTGTCTCTCTCTGCCTCGCACTGTACACTGTTCATTCCAGTCACACGCAGATGCCCAACAAACACAAGCGAATCTACACACATCACATTACATAGGCCTATGGTAACTAAACCACCCGGGCAGCCCACCATGAATTCAGGAAAGGGGTGCATTTTTGAAAGTGGTGTTAGCTTGGTGACAGGATAGCACAGGTGATTTGCTTTGAACTGAAGTGATGGCTAGTTAGACGGAAGACAAGTAGACAACTACATCGATAACAACATTGACAACAACATTGCCAACAAATAGTAAACTTAGTGCTTCGGCGAGCACATCAGGGGGAAAAACGGATTTCCTACCTTATTCTGTCTTGTTAATTCCTGTTACTTGAAGATAGAGGCAAAATATCCATTTAGAATCGCCAAATAGGCTATCCATTTGATAGATAGGGCCTACCTGTAGTGTGGTTGGATAACGAATGCTAAAAGAGGAAAATGTCAACATTGTGACCTATGGCTGGTGGAAAAAAAACAATGATCTAAAAATGAAATGTAGTGGAATCCCAATTTTATTCCAGAGGTCATTTTTATCGAGATTTAATTTCGTAAGCAACGACACCGACTCGCCACCTGGCTCTGATGAAGCCAGTAGAACTGACACCTGATTGGTTGACCGCAGCATGACATCGCCGCAACGAAACTAGATCTACTAACAAGGTGGATAGGCCATTCAGCAGGAAACCCTCGTTTTGGTTCATTGTGTGTGCCTGCGACATTCCATCGCTGGATATAAAAAATATATTTTAAAATTTCCTTTTATTTATTTCTTATGACAACTTTGGGGAAGCTAAGCTTCCCCTAGCCTCTTAATAGCGCCGCCCATGGCTGTCGTGCATTGATCCGCCAAAGGCGGGTCAGACGGCATTTCATTAATATGTCAACAAAAACAGTTACAGCGCGAGAAATTGTGAAACCGGAATATATCCTCTTTAGTTGACTACAACAGCCATTCTCTAATCTCCCTAGTATGCTGTTCAGTCACGAACACTCACTGAGTAAAACTGAACCAACTCCCGCCTCGTCATTCATCGAGCTGTTTGATCCGTCCAGCCTGTTGTGGCCCAGTTGAGTCGCGGATCCCCGCTCCCTATGTTTGTGCTTCTGACTCTGTTGAGGTCTACATTTCACAACAGTGCTCTGCCAACGCTTTAACATCTCAGTCTGTAGGCTACTCTTAGGGAAATTATAGTCTACAGACGTGACTCTACTATCACTCACTGCGTTACAGCGTACAGTCTTTAAAGCCACTGCTGTCACTCCCCTCGTCCGAGTCACTCAGCAGCGGCGCCCTCGGCGACTCGGTGAGACGAATCCTGACTGAGTTGTTGGTAGCAGCGAATCCCCTACGGATCGGATCAACGCTTAAGTTTCGTTTTTGCCACGAGTGTGCGAGTCGCAAGGCAACTCGGCAGCGGAAGCGAGTGGTCATCTGCTGCTCGCCTCCTGTCTATCCCTGCTCCCAAATATTTGACTTCTAGTCTTCTTAAATACAAACACACGTATTGCAAAATCAGGAATGCTGTTTCAATGCTGCCAAAGGCTCTTCGAGTCGTGGTCGCATGTTTAGTGAGGAGACCCAGGTGGGTCGGATCGCAGCATGAGTTTAGGAACTGTGACATTCATAAAGTGAGTTTTGTTGATCAAACTGTCTTACTCTTTGATTTATCAACGTGAATTGATAAATGGGACAACAAAGAGGAGGCGCATAGCTACTTAACGGCAGAAACGTTTTAAAAAATACATTATTATTATTTATTTTTATTTATTTTAAATAAGTGATCCGAGTGATCCGTCTAATCCGGATACCCTCCTTGGAATGATCCAATCAATCCGGACGCCTCAAAGATTTGAGTTAAGCACCTCTAAAATGTGTGTATGCTAGTTTTGATCCGACTGCTCTTTGATGCAGGCCTGGGTTTGAAGTCAGATGGGGAATCTCTCTACTACTCCCGGACTGGCGTATTTATTTCACACCAGACTGGCATCATGCGAAGGGGTATTTATTTCACACCAGACTGGCATCATGCGAAGGGGTATTTATTTCACACCAGACTTGCATCATGCGAAGGGGTATTTATTTCACGTCAGTGCAGTCTGAGTTGCAAGTAAAGTCAACGCTGCAGAAAAGTACTTTTGTGCACAGTTTTCCTGCCGGGTAAAATTTTATCTAGCCTAACTTGAGGTACGTTAGGAATAATTTAACCCTTGAATCTGCTACATTGTATTTTAACGCAATGATAATGTCACAAATGTCTTACTGTCTAACTAGTTGGCCCACCACCTTCAGTAATTTCCCTTGCAAGTTAATGGCGGCAGCTTTTGTGTCAAACTTGTGCATACTGTGTGTGTGTGTGTGTGTGTGTGTGTGTGTGTGTGTGTGTGTGTGTGTGTGTGTGTGTGTGTGTGTGTGTGTGTGTGTGTGTGAGAGAGCCTGAGTACAGAATGTGTGTGATTTAAAATATCTGTTTCCTTAATGCTCCGATTGTGCAAACTGGTTGGATCACATTCACAACATTATCACATTAACCCCTTGGCTACAGTCTACTGACGTGTGTGTATGTGTGCATTTGTGTTATTATATAATAACAATAACAATAATAATGATAATAACATATCTTATTTTAAGCACCTTATAATAACCATGGTCACCGCTCGGTCGCCCGGCGCACAGTGGAACAACAGATCTCTCAAACTGCCAATTCTCCATAGTAACAGGCCAGCTGTGGTTCAGACAACTTGTAGTTTGGTGGAAGCTAATGCTAATAGCTAATGCTAACAAGAAGCACACAAATACCACAGTTATCAAGGTCTCACACAGAACAAAACTGTGTGTGTGTGTGTGTGTGTGTGTGTGTGTGTGTGTGTGTGTGTGTGTGTGTGTGTGTGTGTGTTGATAGTATAAATGCCAAATAAATTAGATACTGTGCGTTATTGTCTTGATAATTCTGTCTTTGGAGATTAGACACTTCAGCCTCAGATGGGAAATCTTGAATGTGTATGTGAGCCAAACCGGTTCATCTGGGTCTGTTCTCTGTTGTTGCTGTGTGGGTGGATGGGAGAGGAGTGACCATATGCATGTTTGTGTGTGTGTGTGTGTGTGTGTGTGTGTGTGTGTGTGTGCGCGCGTGCGCAAATGCGTGCGTGCGTGGGTTTGTGTGTGTGTTTCTGTTTCACCACACACGAGCTGCTACCATCTCCAGAAACTTTTAATCAAGTTTATCGTGGCATCCCTGGTATCATAAAGTGGAGGATATAACACACACACACACACACACACACACACACACACACACACACACACACACACACACACACACACACACACACACACACACACACACACACCACTAGAGGTGAATAAAGTAAAAGTCGAAATACTCCTACAGTGTATCAACCTCATTAAGTCCATTGGTGTGTAAACTACTGTGTGTAAGATCATGTAGGCCTACTCGTGTTGAAATGACATCTGTAGGAGTACTTACCTAGACTACATCTCCACACTGACTTTACATGTAGTCTTAGGCCTGGGCTAGATGGGAATGCAACGAGGGCTCTCTTGAAAGTTGAAATGAGTATGAAAAGTATGACCACACAGCAGTGCTTCTGTGAAAATGGCAATGACAGGATTGCTGAAAACGAGGATGAACACATTCAGAATACACATTTTTTAATTTGCAGTTGTTGAGAACAAAGTATTTGCTAATGGCCTTGAAGTCCATACTCTTATCATGCAAATGACCTGTCATTCAGGGCACATGTCTGTGGGTGATGCAGAAACTACTTCTAGTCTTCGACTAGTCTCTTGGCCCAGCGGTATCGTACTGTGTCTCCCATTGCCGGACCGTTGTAGTTGACGAGATCGCACGTTCGATCCCTGAGGGGGGTGAACAGGTGCAAGATGAGCTCCGTCACAATTGTGCTATCTACACTTAAAGCTTAAAGTGTTTTTTTCATGTGCGAAGTTCAAGCTGTGGCGGTGAAGATCCATATTGGAGCAGGTTTTTCTGCCTCGTCTGTGAAGAAGGTCGGGCGCGCACAAATACATTCACACACCAGCCGTATCTCACTCAATATAGTGGTGTCACCACAAAATTAATCTATAACACTCATAGTGCCGTTACAATAAAGCCCTGTTTTTCGTAGTTGGCCAACACTTCAACGGCCTATGCATTTGAATAGGCTGTCCGATTCGTGGTAGCTTTACGATTCATGAGCCAATTTTAGTGGGCAACCAGTACATGCTACACAAAAGACAACACGAGTATTAATATATCTTAATCCTGTGGTGCAAATGCAAGGAAATTAAATCGACATGCACATAAAGTCATATATCGACATGCACACAAACCCATTATAGGCCTACAGCTGTGAGAGCGTTCACAAAACAAATTCACGTGATGTCATTTCTTTGTGAAATAAATATGCCATGGCTTTTAGAATCTGACATCGTCCACACACTAATAATATAGTTTTATCTGCATACCGATGGAATTTAGTTTCATTTTGAAGCCTAATTTGGAAGATATTTGAATAAGAAATTCATGGTTACCTCCGCAGACACCATATCAACAAAAGGAAGGAGGCGCGGCTTCCATTATGACAGTTGAGTTGCCCCAGCTATGC
The DNA here is from genome assembly GCF_034702125.1 of Engraulis encrasicolus. Lineage (NCBI taxonomy): Eukaryota > Metazoa > Chordata > Actinopteri > Clupeiformes > Engraulidae > Engraulis > Engraulis encrasicolus. The sequence continues at coordinate 6,267 of NW_026945496.1, read as the reverse complement.
TGCTTAGGCGGCCTAATCAGTGCTCAGTCCTTTGCACTCTGCGTGAGAGAGCACTGCTCAGACATTAAAGGTGGGATAGGAGATGTTTTTCTGGCACATTTTTTACCATATCATCTGAAAAACTCCTCATGACGCCATAGCACCCATTGAAATAGAGTGTTTGGAAAAAAAACGAAATCTTTTGGTCCAGTGTAGAGGGCGTAGTCAGAAGAAAACGGCAACCAATAGAAGTAATACTCATCACTTCTATTGGTTTCTGACACGTCCATCAACCGCCAGCACTCACCCCTCCTCCCTGCGCGTTCACCGACTCGTGAACTTGACCGACCCCGCCCCCATCATTCATGCACACGCGACAAGGCTCATCATCACTCGGCTAGTAGCAAGGTAACGAGAGTTAGCAGCAGGCTGAGCTACTTGGAAACTTTGGTGGCTTTTGCAGAGCTACAGGAAGAACTTTGGCTTTTGGAACACTGGACTAACCAGGATAACATACTCCCTTGGATTATAGTCATCGGACTCGCAAGTCCAGACTCCAACACGGGCTGAAAATTGGAAATGGGACCTGACACTCTTGGACACAGATGTCGGCTACGGCAGCGGCTTCAAATACGCTTTGGTGACCATATTTCTAATCGAGAGGTGAGGTAATATATTTGTCTGTATAATATTTTGTGAATTGGTTTAGGACACAGTGGTGTCTTTTTTAAGCAAGTATCCATTGAGAGGGGTCAGAGGATTAGCTCAAGCTCCAACATATCTAGCTGCTACCTTAATCGCTTTATTTTTGGTGTTTTTTCCCCCCTGTGGCATTTATTCTGTGCACATAAACACGTTTTCAGAATTGCTCTGTGTAACTCAGACGGTTACTCTTGTGTGTTTTGCTAGTTGTGCGAACGAGCCAGACAAACCAGCTGGAGGACGGAAGCTTCTCCACCCGCGTTCAGTAACGAAATACGGATTCACCCCTTANTAAGTAACCTACCATCTTTACGCACACATTACTTTGACCAGCAAAGCCCATGTCTTTCTAGTGGTTTACAAAAATATATCGTTTGCATGTTTTGCTTTGGGTACATACGTCTCTGTTGTATGACGCTGGTAATAGTAGCAAGCACAAGCACAACCTGTTCGCCGCTCCAGCATTGCAAAATAGATTGCCTTTGGGTTTTCAAATGTTTACATGATTGTGGGTGTAATGTTGTTAACTCGCTGATGTCGTTTTTGAGAAGACAGTAGTTTTGCATTTGATAAATACCACCTAATGACCATGACGGCTACACGACAGATCTTTATTGTGATGGCTACACTGAATGATCACATGGAGATGCCGGTACATTATTTGTTTTACCCTGGTTATATTGAAATGTTCTGCTTTGTCCATTCCAAGGTTGTGGTGTTTTCCATAGCTGTTCCTTGCTCCTGTATCACAACATATCAAGGCTGCCAAGTAAATGAAGAATGAATCACCGCACACTGGTAGTTTATTTTATTTATGTGGGTGTAATTTCGTCCAGTTGCAGGTACTACTATCCTTTTTGGAATGATCTGCCTTTGAAAAACAATGGTTCTATCTGACAAAAGCGAACAGATCCTGTAGTTGTAATTGATACACTAAATTATCTTATTCCTATGTGTGCGCGCACGCGCCAAGTTTTCAATTCAACACACTGGGACACTTTTCAGTCTTTGAGGTTGCTGGAATCAACACAGACTACCTCCATGCACCTTATCAGAACACTTTGCATGTTTTTTGTATACTTGTCCCCTTTGTGTATTGCTGCTAATCTTTCTCTTTCTAGGTTCTGTTGGTTGCATGCAGATTGTGCCAGATGATTTATCTGTCTATGGTCTAAGCATGGGCTCTGTGCTAATATGCAATTTGTGCTCTTTTTTCCCTCAGGTCAACAGCAGACAGGGTCCTTCCACAACCACATACTTATGCCAGTAAAAGCTACAGCTTTTCTCCTCCGATCCAAGAAGCCTGGACTGCAGTCACCATCTCAACACACCAACCAAGAGAAAGGCGGATGGCTCAATTCAGTATGTAGTTCTGCAAATATTCTCAAAGGTCTTCACAGCCCCCCATGGTGCTGAATGCATTTACATTTATTTTTGTAAGGTAAAAACAATGCTGATTACAGAACATAACTTGGGCCATGAATGAAATTTGAGGTAGCAGCCAGCCATCACCTGATGGTGAGAGGTGGTCCTAAGATCAGAGAGAAGCAGGTTGAAATCCCATCCTTACCTCTCCCTACCTACACCTCCATCCACAGCTGAAGTGCACTTCAGCAAGGCACCCAAGTCCACTTTGGTCCTGTGACTGTAGCCAACACTGTAAAACCTGTGTAATTTAATGTAATGAAGCCCTAATATAGTCTAACACATTGCTTGTTTCAGATATGGAAAATTGCACAATAAAAGTTCCAGGACATGAAGGCTGCATACTGTGAACGTCAACCTTCAGGGCACCGTCCTGCGCAGAAGACTTTCTACCCTAAGAGGGATGGCTGACCGCAGACACTCACAACCAGGTGAGCCCAGATAAAGGAGTTATTTTTGGTGTCCCTGCCCCAACAACCCAGGTTACTTACATTTAAAATGTCACTGGAGCTACTGTCAGATATGTGATTTCTAATTCTGTTTATCTTTTTACAGCACAGACGCCTCCAACCTCAGACTAGGCCCTTCACAGTTGCTGCACTTACCCACCTTCCCAGAGTTTTTGTGTGGTAATGACAACTGTAAATATAGTATAAAGTAATGTATCTAGTGTCATGTGTAATACATTGTTTAAATTGTCCATACATTTCAATGACAGTAAATATTGGTGGACACAATTTGACTTTTTTTTATTCATTCTCTGACTGAAAATGCATGGTTACATAATTTATATATTCCACAAGACCACAATCAGAAGATTATTTGACAGGTTGCATTTATTTTCTATGTATGAAAAAAAAACAATGGTAACAAGACAAACGTGGTTCCAAACCAAGGTGAGATGTATAAATGTACAGATGAATGCTCCTACAGATAATGAAAAATAATAAAACTCTGCACACTGCCGGTTTGTGTGTTTTATACCGTACTCTGTATAAACCTTTTATATTGCTCTAGTGGAGCAGGGTAACCCTGGCTAATCCTGGGTATTGTACTGTGTATTACAACGTCAACCCTGTTCAAGTGCCCCATACTGTCTGTAGGCTGCATGCCTGAAGAGACCGTTTCTCTCACCTGGTCCTACATCAGCCCAAAGTCTTCCATCAAAACTGAGAACACCACAGCATTTCCTTTCAATGTTCATGGGCATCTCCTTACAGATTGCGCAGAGGCGCCAGGTTGGTTGTGCTACTGTGCTGTGACTGAGGACCAGATGCCATGTGCCAGGTCGAACATCAAACTGGGGTCNCGGGTCAGAGCNCGCTGCAGTAACCGATGGGATTGCTTCAAATTCAATGATTGAATCAAGGCCTGCAAAGCAATAAATACATTTTATGTAGTGCATTTTCTATTTGATGATGGGGACTAAATAACTCTATTGACAATAAGACCAATATGGACATAAGCAATCATTATTGTGTATATAAATAAAGATGTGCCAATTGTATGCATACAACGTTTTCAGTCAATTTCTTACAAACTGGTGTTGTGCCAGGGGTTACACAGATGTATGAAGTAGATGGGCTTTTATGGATGTACTTGAACTACCACTGGTGTTGTGTACCTACAACCATGTAATATCACACTACTACTCATAGGAGTAGAAATATTGTAATGGGTATCACAACAGGTGTACTCGTGTACCCTACTCGTGTTGCGGTATAGAGCACATCTGTTGTGATAACATCCATTACAATACTTACACATCTGGAGGAATACAGCAGGACATAATGTTATTGTGGGATGAATGTACATCCTTACAGTTAGCAGGGCGTCAATTCTGTTGGAGTCTTCCTAATCAATACCCCCGACCTCTGCTGCGTCTATCTTCCTCCTCCTCCATCTCTGGCCATCGGTCCTACTGGGCTGTTATGATTGTGATGGGCCAGGAAAGTCAGAGCTGGAGCTTTCGTCGTGGTCGTGGAAGGTCTAAAGCATATGAAAATATCGTCAGCCAAAACAATTTCATTAGCGTTGATCAGTTCGGTTGTTTTTCTTTACTCCCTCTGCCCCTGTGTCTGCGCGTGCGACAACCCAAGTGAAATCTGAAGTCATAGCCTAAAACACTACGGATTGTGGTGTCGGTAGGCCCTATATATACAAACCCCAACTCCGGTGAAGTTGGGACGTTTGGTAAACAGTGAATAAAATCAAAATGCTATCATTTTCAAAACATTTAATCTATTCATTAGATGGAGAATAGTGAAAAGACAACATATTAAGTGTTAAAACCGAGAAAAAATATTGTTTTGGGGGACATATGTACTCATTTCTAATTTGATAAATCCAACACGTCTCAAAAGAGTTGGGACGGGGACAATAAATGGCAGCAAATGTCGAGGAAGACTAAAAACAAAACAAAAGACAACACTTAACAGTTAAATACATTATCGATGAGATGATTATATATAAAAAACAGTGTTAATTCCTATCTTGGACATTATTTCACCAGCTTAAATGGTGGGTGTATTCCTTGTCATGTTTTGCAATGTTTTCCTTCCTGTAGTGCTTACAGTGTGACAGGTCTTGACCAAAAGCCCACCATTTTATCACCTGCTGGTCCTTACGATGGAGCCAAACATAGTAGAGAATGCAATTTGACCTTACTATGTGGCAGTAATCGAAGATCTCCCTTCAAAATATAATGCATGAGTGGCTTTTCATGCTGTTTAAAACCCATTTATACCATTCAGCACTGTATTTAACTCTACAGATGAGTGAGAACATCTTAACCAATGCACTACTGCACCCGCATGCCATCATGGAGGCTGACTTTTGAAGTTAGCACTAACACAAGTTGGATGGTCCATTTTCACTGTAGCACAGGATGTGCAATGCTCTATCATTGTCAAAAAGAATGGACTTCTACAACTTCTGCTGACTTCTGTAAGCAAAGGACAGTTTCCCATGTCTTCTGGGTCTATTTCAAGTGAGCTCAGGTGCTTAGGAGAATGTTACACCCCTGTATCATTTGCATGCATTAAGCATTCTTAATATGGTCAATTTTCAATAGCTCTAGCACTCCAGGAATTAGAGTGAGACTACAGCCAATATATATTTCATGATGTCATGAACCTATACAATGATTTTAGTAACACAAATATGTCTTATATACACTCAATCGTGGTAAATCAAAGGGAATTCAAAAATGTATGTAATAACTATGGTAATTATTCCCTTTGCATCTTTTATTCTGAGTGACTCAGCCTCTCTGTGATGATCTTATACCTGGACACCTATATTGTCCGTCAGTACAATTCATTTTGAAATGTTCTTCTTTGTTGTTTTATCTTATTTGGATGTTTACTAAATTTCACTGATCCCCGTCCCAACTTATTTGAGACGTGTTGGATTTATCAAATTAGAAATGAGTACATATGTCGCCCAAAACAATATTTTTTCTCGGTTTTAACACTTAACATGTTGTCTTTTCACTATTCTCCATCTAATGAATAGATTGAATGTTTTGAAAATGATAGCATTTTGATTTTATTCACTGTTTACCAAACGTCCCAACTTCACCGGAGTTGGGGTTTGTAAATACAATAGTAAAATGTATACTGCTGTACACATCTGTCAAAATAAATCCATGTGCCAGTACTGTAGCTACTGGCTAGAACTACTGTCAAGGGATGACGGTATAGTTCTAGCATCTGTCATCAGTGTTAGGAAGTTAGAATGAGATATCTAAGTAACACGTATCAAGTCAAGTTCAATAACTAATCTAGTATACATCTACTGTCATCAATATTTCTTGAAATGGCAACCATGACGGCCTGTGCGTTTATTGTGATGTTGAACATTCTTACCGTAGCCGGAGACAGTGCCATGGCTGGAAGTTAGCTTGGCTAATCGATTTGTCGTGGCTTCTAGTTCTAGCCCCGCCTCGTGAGCTCTCGTGGGTTCCCGGGATAATCCGAACACTTGACAGACTGCATGCGCGTTCATGTGTTTTGAAGGCGTGGCTTTGAGGGGAGGGCTGAAAGGAAAGGCGGGCTGTGTATTTTCAAAAATATAGCTCACAGGAACCGTTTTTCAAAGATCTCCAACCCTACCTTTAATTGCTGGGGAAATCAAGTGATTTATTCACTTTGGCCAAAA
>NW_026945495.1:0-77820 GCF_034702125.1 Engraulis encrasicolus | reverse complement strand
CGACTATGCCATTGGGGTCTAGCCCCAAACCTCAACCTCAAAATAAGACACACAAGTTAGTTGTGAACACCTTTTTGGAATAGAGAGAGCAGAGACGGGATTCCAAGTGTAAAGTACTTATCATTTATTGAATCGAGAGATGAGGGGAGATCAGCTGCACTGACTGGGAACCACTAGAAACTGTTGGAAAGGGAATTGGTAGTTAAAATAGCATTTTTAAAATGAATAACAAGTCATTGGTTCTCACCGCAAACTGGGCTAAAACTCAGCACTTCTGTTAAAAACACTGGTTGGGCTGTACGTCTCTCTACAACAGGGGTACCTAGGGGTAGCAATGAGGTTGGCTGAATGGGCCTCACCACTCATGCAAGCCACACCAAACCACAACAGTACACACAACACTGCAACCTAGGGGAAGGCACACTGCCAGTCGGTCAAAATCTTAAATACAGAACCCACCCCCGGTCTCTTCCAGGACGCGTAATTTTTTTTCCTAGTAGGGTGATGCCAGTGGTGGCCTCTGATTGGTCGAACTTCCAGAGCGGCAAGACTGCAACACGTGAGATGGGGGTGTTACAGGAGAGTCTTGAAGTCGCAAACACGACGACACTCGCCACACTTTTGATATGTGCCTAAACCTAAACCTTCCCTAAACTAAACCTGGCAGGAAAGCAATGTTTCTTATTCTTTACTTCTTTATTCTTTACTGAAATAAGTAAGGTATTGGCGAATTTGTTGCGAAATTGTGCCCAGACCAAAACCCATGTCTAAACCCTAACCTGTCACAGGGTGTGAAAGTTTTGGAGAAGAAGAGAAAAAAAAGAGAAATGGTGCATAAAGTGAAACATGGTAGGGATACAGCTCTTATGAGGAGCTGCATGCATGCTGCAGGTGTTTGAGGGCTTTTTATCATTGATTAAATCATGAAGTTAAACATGTATTGCCATCTCTCATTGAACTCCATTGATTTTCATTGTGTTGCTTTCCATGATTGCAAAGACCCTAAACATGCACCTAAGGCCAAAGTTGTTTTTCTGGAGAGGTGAGAGTGAATCAGTGATTAAGTATGACACCCGATCTGCGTATTTGTAAGTGTTTTGAAGTGACTTATCTGCTCATTTTCACATTAGGTTCGATACGCTACAAAACTTTTGTCTTGTGAAAATCTGCCCTGTCTGTCTTCATTAAAGGTTCAATCTTTCTTTGGCGCATGAAATTTATTTTTGTACATAAAAAGTCATTCGGGAGGGTTGTAGCTTTCATAAGCCTAGGCCGCACAGGTGATCTATTTCTTTAAGCATAAAACGCACACATACGAACATGTGCTCTATCCCACACCCACACGTGCGCACTCACAATGAAGCCCCTTCCTTAGTCTCTATGGCCTGGTTGTCACAGACGGTGCGTTTGTGTACACAAACTACGTCTGTTAGCACTGAAGTTAGCATGCCGTTCCCGAGTCACAAAACAAATGGTGCATAGGCCTATTGCTGCTCGCCACCCACAAATTCCTCCAAAAACGTTTTCTGTTCATCTCCAGAGAGTCAATATAGTCTATAATTTGTGCAGTGATTCATTAATGCAAGCTGCCGTTGATATGTAAGCAATAAATGCTCCGGATATTTTCTGTCCGGAGACCAGTATGCCAACAGCAGTGTTCCAGACGGAAGTTTGTGTTGCTCTACACAGCTCTCCACAAGGGGGCTCCAGAGCTACACACACACACACGCACCATCAGCGAGAGCCAGGCTATGGTCTCTATGCAATGGACAGAGTAATTGGTGACATTCCAAAGTTGATGTCCTGTTTTCACACATGCACCCACTGCCACAATTCCCCATGAGCATGGATGATGCAAGTGAAAAAAGGACGGGTCTGCGCCAGCCTGACACTGCTATGCTTGGAAGTGTAAGCATCAGGCTTCAGCTATATTACCATGCACACACCCAAAATACTGCACAAGGATCACTCAAGCCTCATCACATTATGGAGCGGGGGTACAATGGCAGTCCCTACAAAATGGAAAACCGTACAAATTAGAGGCTAAACCATACAACTAGGGAAGAGTTTTCACCAAGCTCAAGAAAGGCCTCAAACACTCACCTGCCGCTGATAGAGAACACATAAGAGATGGTGCCAAACCACAATTCACGACCAAATGGCAGATGCCACAGGTTTATCTATTTTATGTGGGAAGCCAATTAAGCCCTATTCCGACGGGACTAGTTTAATGGGAGGACCTGGGATAAAGTAATAATACAGTAACCGGGAAATTTAATCCCGTCCGAACGCGCCACTGCGACTTTATGTAAAGATGTCTGGTTAAGTGCACGAAACGCACAATATATCTAATCTCTCCGGGTTTACTAACATTACAGCCTTGCAGTAAACCGTTTTTTTTAGGGAGTTGTTCCAAGCTGTGTTCGCTGTCAAAATCAGACAGCATGGTCAAACGCTCTCTCCAAATGAAAGGACACTCATGCAGACGCATTGGAATGGACTTTGATGGGTTAGTAAACCAACAGGCAATTATTAAAATTGTTCCATGGGACCAAAAGCCTCCATGGATGCGCAATCATGTGCTCAAAAGTCAATAAGTTGGCACGCACGTGACGACAAGGGCAGTCACAGGTCCATGATGAGTAAACTTTCTGTTCGTTTACTGAGATATTTCAATCCAGTCCGAATCTGCCTTTTCTTTTACCGACGTCCTGAGATAAAAATTACTTTACCCCATGTCCATACATAAAACTAGTCCCGTCGGAATAGTGCTTAAGACAGCCAATCACCAATCAAAGTTGGAAGCAATGCAGGAATCGAAAGGATTGTTTCTGATGAAGCCATGATTACGCTTCCTGCTACATATATTTAGATAATTAAGATTCGGATACACGATACATTTCTTACATATCAGAGCTATTTGACCTTATGTCTCTCACTACACCCTAAAGAGAGGTCTGACAGGATTACTAACAACTTATGAACTGTGGTGTCCTTTGTTAGTATTTTTTGTCCATCTTTCCTGTCTTTACAGACTGAGATGTATTTAAAAAGAAATATTCTTAATATCAGAATTATGTTATTAATATCCCAACAGAGCCAGAGGAAATAAGGATTGTGGTCGTTGGGCAAAGTGGAAGTGGGAAGAGCGCAACAGGAAATAAAATCTTGGGAAGGAGACAATCACCTCCCCTGCAACATTAACCTGCCAAAAGGGAAGCGGAGAGTTTGAAGGTAAACCAGTGGTTGTAGTGGACACCAGGACAAGACACTGGCACCTGCCAACCGGCCAAATGCTGGTAAAACTTGGCTGTGGCGAGTAATACTTTCAGTGTCACTAGCCAATTTGGCAGGCAGCTTATTCCTTGGTATGACATACGTATCATAGTATCCTATATTCTGTTGCTTGCCCTTTGTGTATCAATTCTTTGTATTTAAGTTCAAGAAAAAGCTCAATAACTCAGTTTCTATTTGCATGTAGCTATACACTTATCTTGCTGTAGCACCTCATCTTCTGAGATTAGACGTACTATACACTATCATGATAAACAAAACAAAAAACAATATAAAATCTGTGGCTTGTGGAATACCTTAATGGCTAGTGACTCGGGAAAACCACTAGCCGGGTCAAAGACGTCCAAAAAGGAATTGTCATTCAGTGTAACAAATGCCTTCTGCTGACTGTAGCTGTAAGAAACATTATTCTTTTCATGTTATTTTTTTCCAGCGAATTCATGAAAGCCACGGCTGTCATCCATTCACTTGAAGCAATTTAAAAATCGTGTTTTTTTTTTACCGTTACTGTCAGCAGAAGGTATCCGTTACACTGAATGACAATTCCTTTTTGGACGTCTTTGATCCAGCCACAGTGGCCAGTGGGTGCAAAAGTTAATGTCAAGCCCTGGTGGAGACAAATTTCTTTCGAATCAATACCATTTAGAACTTTAAATGCATCTCTTACTGTGCACCTGGTCCTCATGCATTCGTAGTCTTGAATTCACTAAGCCAACTTACTGATGTGGATTAATGTGTGAAGACTCTTCAGTGGATGTTTGAGGAAGAGGTATCATGTTACACCATCATCCTGTTCACTGGTCGAGATGAACTAGCAGCTGAAGTCACCAGTATTCAATAAATTCCCTTTGGTGTAGGATATCTTTACAACAGACGAGGATCCCTCTCAGGTCAGAGAGCTGCTGGAGAAGATCAGCATAATGATGCAGAGGAATGGAGGAAGCTACAACACCAAGGTCAAGGACTGGACACACAAGTATCTGTATCTATTTGCGATTGCTGTTTCTGTTGGAGGTAGAATTGGAGCTGCAAGTGGAGGAACAGTAAGAGGGGTTCTTTTGTCTGTTTTAGGATCTGTTATTGGAGCTGCTAATGGCAATGGCAATGCTAATGGCAACAGAGCTGTGGTTGTAGCTGTAGCTGTATATGCTGCTGTAGTTGTTGCTGAAGCTAATGCTGGGGCTGCTGTTGTTGGAGGTGGTGCTGCAGCTGGAGTTGTAGCTGGTGCTGGTGCTATAGCTGTTTTTATGGCCCTTGGCATATTTGCTATTAGAGCTTTTGATAGAGCTGTTGGCAACCTTTTTTTTAGATGTCAACCTGAAGTTGTACCTTGCATTGTTGCTGAAGTTTTTCTTTTTATTGCAGCTGTTGCTGTTGCTGTGGCTCTAGCTATTCCTGTTGTTAGCGCTGTTGCTGTAGCTGCTGGTTTATCTGTTACTGTCGTTGTTGCTTTATCTATTGCTGTAATTGTTGTTGTTGTGTTTGCTACTGTACTAGCATGTGATGAAGAGATAGTAGTTGGTGTTGGTGTTGGTGCTGGTGCTGTAGCTGCTGCTGTGGGTCTTGAAGTTGCGAATGGAGCTGGTGTTGTCACCAGTGATGTAGTTGCTGGTAAAGTCACAGCTGTAATTTTTGGAGGTGTTAGTACTGCTGGGGCTGCTTTTGAAGTGTTTGATGACATAGTCATACGCGTTGAGGCAATATTAGGAATTATTGGTGGAGCTGTTGTTGGAGCAGGAGTGTCTGTGGCTGTTGGAGCGCATGCTGGTGTTGATTTACTTTATGCTGTTGGTGTTGGTTTTACAGCTTTATTAGGAGTGATTTCTGTTTTGACTGTTCTCTTTATAATTGTGTGTGAAGCACCTAGTTCAAAGACTGCACGGCTTACTATTGCTGCTGGTGTTTCTGTGGGAGCTGCATTTGGAGCTGCTGTTGGTGTACTTGGTGCATCAGATTTTGCAGGAGTAATCATATCAATACTATGTGAGGCAGTGACACAGTGGTTAAACAGAAATGTCTAGTGACCATTTTATGCCAGCTGGGTACCACTAACATAATGGTACTCTTACTCTGTCCTCAAATGTTGCTAATTTGTATTTGTACACGGCCCTACTAGAGCGTTTTTTTGGTTATCTGTTGCTTTGTCATCAACATTAAGATGAGGTGTCTGATGGTGTAAATATTTACACACATTATTACACAAGGTATTATCTTATCCATTTTAATGGTAAAAAAGTTAAAGCGTCTATATACTGTAAATCTGATCTATTATTATATTACTATTACATAAAACTGGTGGCTGGGTTGGTTGTTGTTGATATCCCTTGTTTTCATCTAAACACTTCACTGACATGAAATGCTTCTTCTTTTATTTTAGTATATCCTATCCACTCTAGTATTACACATAAACGATTGCTGGGGCTAGGTTGGTTACGTGTGGCACCTCATCTTTTTTCATCTAAACCCTTAAATGTAATTTAATGCTATATGTGTTTGTAAGTTGATGATGTATTCATGTCATGCCATGCTGTCAAATCACACATACAGTATGTTAAAAAGATCCAAACCAACTTTAATATTACAATAAAGTAAATTGGTAAATTGGTGTCATATATTTGTGTTTTTAGTTGAATATTTCTGTGTTCATCTGTCTTTTCCTCATCTGCATGGCACAACAGATCATAGCCAGGCCGTGCCCTGGTGACGCAACACTTCCAGCCTTGTAACTAGTCAGGTCAAGAGCAATGCAAGTCCTTTCTGAGTTCCACAAAAAATGGTAACTCTTCCCCCTTTGTCCGTAAGTAAAAAGTGTCTTCTATAAACAAGTGCATCATGGGACATCTAACAATTTAAACCTATGTATACAGATGCAGCATGTGAAATGTGTTAACATATCCTGAATGGCTAATAGTCACCCTTGCTAGATAGGAACACCAACTGTAAATGTGTAGTTTCACTTACACAACACCAGATGGTGACATTGAGCTGCTGGTGGACGTCTGTGAGTCACCATTGTAGTATCCTATTACCGACCATACAAGGACACCATTCTATGGTATGGTTAAAACTAGATATTGCAGAAGGTACTGTATTTAGATTATTCACATCCTGAAACACATTGAAACACATTGAACTGTCTTACACATAGTGGCCTTATGTCTCTCATTGCTGCACTACGCCCAAAAAACAGGTCTGACAGTAGACATGCATGACCAAGAAAGCCAATCAGATATTGAAGACGTTCACCGCTGTTGTGACATTCTTCACTACACCCTGTGATGAGATCAAACTGAGGGTGGAGACTGGGTGCACTGGAACAGATTGAAGATAACAGTCAACCAACAGCAAGGCCGGATTAATGCACAGGGTATACAGTATATGGCTGCTGGCTACCTGTAGAGTCCCCAAACCGCCAGGGACCCCTGATTGGCTAAAAGTTAAAAATTGCAGAATTGAGACAAGATGCAATGTTGGAAATTGAATCTGTCATGCCGGGTATCGTTATGATAATACTCCTCTCTACAGCTGGCTGATGAGTTATCCTTAATTCCTACCTTGTAATAATGACATTGAAAATGAACTGTAATTAAGCATCCTGCCCCGTGGCCATCTTAATCCAGCCCTGACCAACAGAAAGAAGTAGATATTCTCCACCAGCAGAAGTGACAGCACACACAATCTACCTGTGAACACAGACATGACCAAGAAAGAGACATTTAAACTGATCCTCCACGGATTCTTCATTGGAACAGATTGAAGATAGCAGTGAACCAACAGAAAGAAGCAGATTCTCCATCAGCAGATGTGGCAGCAAACATGAAATACTTGTGAAGAGAGACATTGGGTAGTGCCTCCTGATGCGAGAATAATGCATGTTTCACACTGTAATGTCCTATATTGGGTTGGTAATATATAATAATAATAATAATAATTATTAATAATATGGTATGCCAAACCGGCAAACTTTGAGAGCTTTTGTTTATTTCACTATCTCAATATTCATCTTTTTCATCTTACTTCATCATTTTTATAATTTATAGTTTTGCTATGCACAATAAGCTGAGTCTTCATATCTTTTACTTTCCATCTCTTTGTTCGTATTCCAAACTAGTCAGACAGGATGAGTAGCTTAATGTGCTTCTTCTGACAGAGTTCAGCTCGTGGTTTTATCATTGGTGTGGGGTAGCCAGGCTGTGCCCTCCTAGTGACGCAACACTTTCAGCGTTGCAACTAGTCAGGTCAAGAGCAATGCAAGTACTTTCTGAGTTCCTGCAAATACGGGAACTCCTCCCACTTTGTAAACAAGCAAACAACCATAAGCAAACCAAGGGAGTCAGGGCAACCATGCCCTTTGGGAAATGTTCATTGTTATGATCTTGGTCAGACCAAGTCTTGAAGAGATTTGAACGTCGATGATAATCAGGCTAGGTGGGGGGGGGGGTTGTTTTGACTGTTTTTCTTTTTACTGTATAAGTGTTGGAATTGTGCACTGTGAATTTTGAGTAAGGGATAATAACAGACAATGCTATATCCAGCCTACTATACCTCTCTCAAGAGGTCCTAAAGTTTGGTTATTGATTATACTTTAGATTACAGTAGAGATTTCTAATCCATTTCCGAACTTCTTGAACCTTAGTCATCATATATTATTTACGAAATATTAAATTAAATATTCATTAATAAAACACAATGGAAAATGTGACGAGTGGTTATTGTATGAGATGTGTTCTTGTCTGTCAGCACCTTCCTCTCCTTTGTCCAAGGAAGGAGACTAACGTATACATTTGTTCCAGTAGCAAAGAAATATTGATCTTCATAATACATGGTATGTGCTGTTACACTGAAGAAACTGCAAAGAAATTACTTGGTGACAGTTTTACTGTTGAATTGAATTGACTTACAAAGAGATAACATATCAGCTTCATCAAGTACCTGTGTTGTTATGGGTTCGCACGTTATCATCTCGATTGTCTTGATCTCATGTACACCACAACTTGTTGAATTCTGACATGCTGAGTGCTAGTAAGGCCATAATACAGGTACACTGGAAGGTAGTACAAAAGAAACTATATGTGACAGGCAGTACCAAAGAGGTCAAAGGAAATGACATTGACATTCCACACTCTGAAGATACGTAACAGAAGGAGGAGACTATCGGTTCACTAAAGCCAAAATACAAATCAAACCACTCAACATCAGGACTGGAGCAGTAACAGCACACACCATCAACTACCTGCAGAGACAAACATGGCGAGTGAAGATGGAAGTAAGTACCAGACATTAAAACTCATCTTTGTTCTGTGTTGCTGCTCTGAGAATATTGAATATTCATGTGTTCAAACCATCTTGAAAATGTATACTTAATGTACACACATACAAATGTAGGGGTACATGCTGTACATACTGTAGACGCAGATGGAAGTAACAGTCCATATCATTGAATGCCATTAGTCTTTCTGCACTGGGATTGTGCAAAGCCGATATACTTAAAGCACAGTTTGTTATTGCTTCAACCAGCAAAAAGTATACATGTTAAGGGGTTGTTTCAGATTATTTTCCTCTCCCAAAGTATATATTTTTTCTGTTATGTGTTTCATGCTTCTTGTCCGATATTTCAATGAATGTTAGTTAGGGAGCGTACCTATGTTCCCCGGGTCCTATGTTCCCCTGTCTTTGTATGGGAACGGGGAACATAGGACCCTTTTTCTAAAAAAGGGTTCTATGTTCCCCACATTGTATGTTTCCAAGTTTTCAAATTGTGCCCTTCCCAAAACCATCCCTAAACCTAACCTGTCAGAAATGCAATGTTTCTGAGTTGTAAATTTGTGCCCTAACCAAAACTATCCCTAAACCTAACCTGTCAGAGGTGCAACAACAACCTGCGCTTTGCCATGCGGCAGCAGTCTACTTAGAAGCAGTGGGGAACATGGGACCCTTTTTTGAAAAAAGGGTCCTGTGTTCCCCGGTAGAGGTCGAATACGAAATTGCACAATAGATATTCCAGTTCCTGATAAACATTTCACTGTATTACGCAAGTATTGGTGGCCACGTTATTTCCCAATCCTTGCCTGTAAGACCACACCTTAAAAACAGATTTGACAAGAACAGCTACAATATGTGTATTTCCTTTAGCTTCATTCTCCGCTCATACGTGTTTTTTTTTTTATTTATATATGTATTTTATATTTATTATTTTCAAATACCCGGCTGCACGGGCAGACAGGAATCCCAAACTGCTATGTGGTGAGGTGTTTGACATTGGAAGTTCCATTGGACCAGTGTAGTGCGTGGTTAGAACCTGTTCTCTAGTTGGCTGCTTGTTAATTGTGAGTACATCAGAATTATTTACATGCTTTGTAAATTAAGTTTTATTGTATCACTCCAATCACACATGAACGCTATGTTTAAGTGAAGGCAGCTTCCAAACAATCAGATACTGCATTGCATTATTTAAGGAGCATGCCATAGAATTTTGAGCAACATGATAGTATGTTCTGCTAAACTGTGTCACTGACAGTACAGCATACGAGCAGGTGGGTAAAACCGCTAGCTGACAAGACAAGTTCTTGTCATACACTGTGCAGGGCTCCAATGGGACTTACAATGATAAACTCCAAGCAGCGTAGCATTTTGGAATCCCTGACTGCGTACGCAGCCAAAGTTTACCAACAGAATAAATGTATCCATTAGAACACAACTTTACCCTGGCTGGACTTGTTATCTGGCATTTTTCAGGTGGGCCGACAGTCTTCAGGGGTCAATGCAGTTGTTTTTGTTTGTTTTTTTGATTTTTCGTTTTGTATTTTTCCCGTGGAGACCGGACAACCTATTAGATGTGGTGGCCCATTGGTCTATCTTTAATATCGACAATGGACTGAGCTAACCATAATATCTTAGAAAAAACAGGTGGGCTGTGTGCAGGCCCGCCGACAGGGGGGGACAAAAGGGCTTTTTGTCCCGGGCCCTGGGATAGGGGGCCCCAGAACTGGGCCCTCATTAAGTTTGTGATTAATGATTCGAATTAATTAAAAAAATAAGATGATTTTTGAGAGAGGGAGATTGCGCTATATTTACATGAAATAAATGATGCAGATATTTTGCCTTTCCTGCCCTTAAAAAGGATCAAGAACCCCCACCTCCCCCACCCCCAGTGCACAAATGGTTTGGTCGGTCATTACGAGAAAGAAAAAAACGGCTTCAACTTAACGCGGCTCGTGCCAATTTGCCAAGTTGTCTGAAGAAGCAGTCGTTCAAACCAGGAGGGCAGAAAATGAAGGATAGGAGAAAAATAGATTAAGACACCAGAAGCGCCAGGATTTCAGTAAAAAGTTCTTCAGATGATGCAGGTACTAACAATAGCAGAGGACACTAACAAAGCAAAAGTTTCCCTTCATAAACAGACACGCACTGCACTGCAGCATTCATGTTTAAAACATGATCAGTCACAC
The DNA here is from genome assembly GCF_034702125.1 of Engraulis encrasicolus. Classification (NCBI taxonomy): domain Eukaryota; kingdom Metazoa; phylum Chordata; class Actinopteri; order Clupeiformes; family Engraulidae; genus Engraulis; species Engraulis encrasicolus. The sequence continues at coordinate 67,078 of NW_026945495.1, read as the reverse complement.
AGTCACATCATTTTATAACCACAGCTTAGTAAAATTGTGTTTCAAATCTGACCATCTGTGACCTTAGCTAGGAATATGCACATTAGCCCCAATCATAATATGATGAGAAGTTGCGTCGCGCGCAAGGAGAGGGCAAGGGAGAACTTTTAAAACAGCGCTATTATGCAACGCTATTTCGCTTAGCGCGTATAAATCCCGCTTAGCGCAAATGCTAACACTTTATCAACCTGTTAACTTTGTGGGGAGAAAGAGTGTACATCTGTTTTTGCATATACATTTCTGCAACTTGACTTGTTCCTGTGTTTGGCTATTCCTGGTGTGGGAAGACTGACGTCTTTGGTGTGCTCACTTGTTCACTGTCATCACACGTCACTTGAAGTCAGTTTAGCAAACTAGAGCTGATTCAGTCAGGCACGTTTTGATGTGCAATCCCTACAATTGCTAAAGTAAATTACACGTACACTTGTGTTATTAATGATGTGAATCCTATTTATTTTGTTTCATTTCTAAATAAATATTGGCAAAAATGCATGGATAATTGGATGGATAGATCATTTACTATGGAATTATTATATGCGTCATTGATTTCTGAGGCTACTTTGATACCAATGTCATTTATTTTATTTATATACCTAATGGGTAGGCCTAATAATATATAGCATATCATGCGCTTTCAGGCCGAAAGTGTAGTCTGGCCACCTGGTCTCTTGAAAAAAATGGTGGTTTGGTGGTTGGGTTTTTTTTTGTTTTTTTTTGGTGGTGGTGGTAGGAGGAAGGGGGGGCCATTGATATTTTTTTGTCCCGGGCCCAGCCAAACCTGTCAGCGGCCCTGGCTGTGTGTGAATCTGGGGACTATTCCATCAATAATGTTAAACTCAAATTTGATTTCAAGTCATTAAACTGTGCTATTTTTAGACAGAGATCCGTTCCCCGTCTTGCTGACATGCATCTCAGCTGCGTTACCCTGGAAATGTATGCAGTGACGTGCGGTCAGGTTTGTCGCTAGCGAAGCACTGACTTTTCAAAATCAGATTTTCAAATATATGTTCAAAAATATTGTCTCATAGCAGCTTTCTTAACATAAAGTACATATTTTAAATTGCATTTTTGGCCCAGGAAGACTGAAAAATAAATGACATTTCAGTAGCCTACCTACCTACACAGAGCACACTATACACACGGTGTATTACACAGAGCAAACCACAGAGTGACTGATGCCACAGGCAAAACTGACCACATAGCATATGCATCATGCCACATAAACCACACAGCATCAGGATGCTAGACAAACCTGACTGCACCACAGCAGGTGCCGAAGACAAAACTTGTATGTGAACCACAGTGCTGGACAGGCCTCACAGCACCACAGCGGGTGCTCTCTCTCTCACTCACACGTGTGCGCGCGCACACAGGATAGGAATACTGGTCCTACCTTTACTTGAAAAATGAAGTTCATACCCCGCTCCTTCTGGACAAAAATGTATGACTGGCGTAGAAATCCTCCTTGTTGTCAGAAGCCTCCCTCATGCCAGGGATGAAAGCGTCCTTGACCGATGCTTGAGTCTTTTCAAAGCAGAGAATGACCTCTCCGGACACTTTTGTAGCTGGTATGGTGAGGGCCAGTTGAAGTCACTTTGACGCTTCAGGGACCTTTCTCCATCAGTTTTTTCTTGGCCAAAAAGATGAGAAGCTCTACAGGGTATTTGTATTCATGTCTCACTGCTTTTGCTGCTTGTGAGCTTTGCAGTTTTGAGTCATTGAAATGTTCGGCCATTTCGTTAAATTTAGAACAGTCGACTAGCGCAAGGGAAGTTAGTCTAGAAGATTCCCAAAATAGTCAAACCGGTCTTTCGGTTGAACCCAGACCTGCAAACTCGTCAAAGAAAAAAAGGTGACAGTCTCCAGCGGTGACCACAAATTAATAATAGCCAATTATTACCTTGGTGGCTGACATTAAAATCATAATTGCACACGTTGCAAAATGCGGGGACATGTCGAAATTGCTCTCTTGACACTTGGCCAGGAGCATTTGAGGACCATAGGCTACACACCTGTTCACAAAGCTTGCTGACAACTGGGGTTGCATTGTGGCCATAAAATAGGCGAATGGACCATTGCTTGGGGGACAACATTCCTACGACTTTTTGAAGGTGTCATGCTACAGGTCGGGTGAGCTCTGAGTCCGTGCACACGCAGTGTGCCTACCTTAATCGTTATTCTAGTGAAATTATCCGACGTAAAGAGAAAACACATTTAGTTCACTGCTAATCTGCCAATTCATAGCGCAACAGTTAGGCCAAATATTTTACCATCAGTCGAACACATGTTCTCACTCTTAAGTTATTAACATCGCTTTGGTCAAATATCAAAACAAGCATCAACATTACCATCAGATAAGTCAAAACATGTAGGATGACAGACCTACAGCGGGGCTAGTGTACAAGGGACGGGATCAGCTAATAGAAAACAATTCACAATTCCCAAACCTAAAAAAAAAAAAAAGCCCAATTACCTTTTAAACCAGGGCTCTAGTCGCACATGCGCCCTAATATTTTAATAGTGCGACTAAAAAAAATCGGAGGTCGCACCGGTGTGACCAGCCTTTTGTGGGAGAAAAAAACATGCAACTCTGACAGTCTACTTGGGTTCTGTCTACGCCCCATATCGAGGTTTAAACAAATCAGAATTGAGGAAGAGCGGAGCCTTCATCTGGTTGGTCGTAGTCCAGTGTGTGTGTGGGCGTGGGCGTGCACGTCTCCCTGTCAGTGGTCAGTACTACAGCTAAAGGATTAGCTAAGAGAACATAGCGGAGCTAGTACGAGATATAACATTTTGTGAGTCATTATGATAAGAGCTTTTGAGAACTTTTCGTCAAGTTAAAACCACACTAGAGAACTGCATTGGGCGGGTTTTCTCATTTCTCTCCCGCCCGCTCCCTCTGAATATTAGACCATTACCGCCCGCTCCCGCAGGGTTTGCGCACCGTGCCCGCCCAGTCCCGCGGTGTTGTCCACTCCCACTCCCGCATGCTGGTCTCTTGGTGCATTGGAATAGGCTTCGCGCTTCTGTTTTGTTTAGACTACGTTCATTTTCATAAGCGATATAACTGCAGCTTTTTCTATTTTTCTCCGAATGTAGGCTAATTAAACAGGGCTGCTTGAATGACCTGCTAACCCAATGGAATCAAATTTGATTTCGTTTTATTAACACAAACCAACAAACAAAAATCAAAACTTGCAGTCACATGGCAGAAAAAAACCCAATTATTCGTCAGATTTTGCAGGTATTCTGCTTGAAAAAAGGTGACAAATTCTGTCGGCAACATCTGGCATTATCGCGACGACCGGGTCCGAGGCTTTGGTGCTTTGCTCAATTTTATGAACTGATATGAAAAAGATGGGTTCATAACTTCAATTTTCCAGACAGCCTAACTGAGAAAACAGGTAACTGTTTTTTTTCCCATTGTAATTTGTGACATATTGGCTCAAGTAGCGCCAGATGTGGTTTGTAGAGATTGGCCTACAAATGAAATGGATGGCAAGTCAGCTTGAGACTAGGGGTGGGCGATATGGGAAAAAGAAGTCTCGATAATTTTTTGAATTTTCACGATAACGATAATTTGACGATTGCCGGGGGGGGGGGGGGGGGGGGGGGGGGGGGGGGGGGGGGGGGGGGGGGGGGTGCGTGCATGATTCCAGACTAATTTCAATTCTGCACTGGAGGTAGCCTAGTAGTGCTGCATTTGTGTTTTAACTGGGGAGGGACAGAGAGTTGGGAAAAAATGCTGTGCTGAAGAGCTTTCACTTTTTGAATTTAATAATATGCATATGCTGGACTGTAAAGTAATACTTCATCACTTGTCATGAAAACATATCCAAAAAATAGTTTTATGCTGTATTGCTAATGATTCTGTTAGAGGACAGTCATTTTTGACTGGAAACAGTGCATTTGTAGATAGGAATCAGAACCTAACTATGGCAGCTGCAAATTGCATGTGTTGGATTTCACACATTGTAATTTAACTCACTGCGCGAGTCTAACTTAACATTACTTGTCCACCTAAGCAGTTATGATATCTATACATGCAGGTGGGTGTTTGAGTAGTGAGTAACAGCCAATCTAGTTGTAGAGAACAACATTGCTTAGCTTAGTTCGCTAACTAGCATGCTAACACGATTTCTCAGACCAGAGACAAAGCTATTTCTCTTCCTAACTATTTGGCTTTCCATAATCACAGACAGTTGCTGATTAAAGCACATAGTTCCAAAACGCCCTCAGCATCATGCAATGGCTGGTTTAATGGTTGAATTCCTCATGTAAATCCACCATTTGGATAACAGCAACTCTCCTTCACTGCCCAGCAGCAGAAGCGCTGCACGAGTGACACGAGAGATCTCTCTCTCCCCGTCTGCTAAAAACGCTGCAGCCCGCCCCCCTCAGCACTGTCTGCTCATTGGTTCACAGACTTATTCTCCAGTTCACAACAACATTACTATTGGCTCAAAGGCTTGGCTGTCGTCGCTGTCTGGAGGAGTCCTGTCACAGCGCTTTGTTGAGTTTAGCGACTTCATAAAAATATCTCGATATTGCAAAATTACTCATCGTCAAAACAACATTCACGATAACTTCGCAGACGATATGTATCGCCCACCCTTACTTGAGACGTACAGATCTGACAGAACGACTGGCTCCGCTGTAGGACAACCTGCAAACTTCCTAGTACAGTGCCCAAGGTGGGGTATGATTTAATATTGTCATGTTTTACACAGCTCAGCCGCAGGGACATTTCAGCACACAAACAACTGAAGATGTGCGGCATGATCCTTCCCTTCACTCAAAAAACGTTTCAAGTGCGAGGGTGGGAGAAAGTGTCGGGTTTTCATGGCGTTGCAGTGCCAGTTGACACAATTACGGCAGGGCAAATACCTGAGGGGAGGTCACATAGCCAGTTATGAGGTGGAGTAGGCTATGTGTCTGCAGAGTCGGGTAGCCTACTCTATCTTTCATAGGCAAATCTCGGGGGTTAGAAAATGATTGTCCAAATGTTGGGTCATTAGATAAGATGTGATAATGTTTCTTTAGACCTATTGTGTTTGATGTCATTAGATGAGTGAAAATATAGCCTATTAACCATGGCCAGTCGTGGTTCGTCTTAGTTGCGCACTTGTTTCTCCAACAGGGTACTTCTCTCCAGGTATTTAAATTATGCTACCATAATGCTAATATGCTACCATGTTTTGTTTATTTGTATCTTTCTTTTGTTTATTTTTGGTTCACTTCACACCACTTGGGCCGCCCAGCGTGCGGGTTACCCCTAAATAGATATCGTTTGTTGTGCGTAAAAGTAAAACATAAATGTGTGCAGTGGTATCGGTGTGGGTTTGCCGTGCTTTGTACATTTCATTACTTAATTTTGGTTTGCTGTGCTGTGTACTACTAGTGGGGAAAACCTTGGCCTCCTTGGTTCATGTGGGGGGTGCGGGTGTCCAATAGCCGTTAGGCCAAATGTATTTCAACTGTTTGTAAATTTTAAAACGAAAGTGTAAGACAATAACAGAAAAGTCATTTGAACCCTGTCTGTGTGGTCCGACCTCAACGAACATGTGCTGCTGGGTTTAACAGTTGAAGTCTAAATACATTCTAGGGGCGAAATTCCCTCAGTGGCCTAGTCGTGCAATCATCTGTTTGAAATTGGTAATTATTATTTTAATTATTTGCCGACGGCCCAGAGTCACGGACTGTCTATAACTAGCCAAATATTATTTAATTAATTTAAAATTTAGATCGTCTCTGGTATAGCCTTCCTATCCTAGCTCCCAAACTTTTTTTGCCATTGTTTACCTGGCATTGTTGACATCGTGAGAATGAATGACAGCAGCGGTTGCTCTGAAGTGTGTCAAAGCCGTAGGCCCTATATAGATATGTGTGTTGGTTCAGACTTAACTGCTGTTAAGAAACATTAATACAAGTCTGACATCCAATCCAATCCGAGTCTGTCTGAGAAAACTATTAACCATGAATGCCCACTTTGGATAGTTCCAAATGTCGGGGTTGTTACAGGTCTAAGCTCTCTGCATGGCTGTGATAGCCTTGATTTAGCCTATAGCCTACATTAAAAGGGGAGAACCACAACAAACGACTTCAACATCGAGGCCAATGTTAAAATTAGCCTACATAATTCACATGTGGGTCTTGATATGACAAAATGATCTTCATATGCTTCATAGGCCTAATCTTTGAAAATAACCGTTCAGTAACAGTCGTCCCGACTGTCCTCCTTAATTCTGTCATGCTTCTGCAGTGCAGACACGTGTCGTCCAAAAAATCCTATTCCCCCTTGTGTCCGTGCGCAAAGCAAAGTGCTACGGTGTCTCTTAAAATATGTTGTTTATTTAACATAAAACAATGGATAAAATAACGGTATCCTTGCACGTCCTTCCAGCGGTAGTAATGTTTTTGACTGTCAGCATCCCTCTCGCTGTTATCCAACAACAGTAGTGGTGAATTGAATAGCCTACCCCTACAGCTGTGGTGTGTCAAAGCCGTACTCGTGTTGGTTCAGACTGCCCCCCGGTGACCAAAAAGTGTGCTGCAAATCAAAGTGGTGAACCCGCAGATGTAAGTTTTAATTTGCGTTATCTCGCAAAAATATTTGCATTATCACGCAAAAGATTTGCGTTATCTCGCAAATGGTTTGCGTTATCTCGCAAAAGATTTGCGTTATCTCGCAAAGGTGTTAGTCTCCAGTGCATACATTCCCCCCTCCAAAAAAAAATCCTCCGTGTCACTAATGGGCCACCGTAAATCTCAGCTTATGCATCGCGCCACTAAATTCAGCGCCAGTCCCTTGGTTTATGCCAAAATTGCCCGCACTGTTTATTTTTTTGGTCTCAGTCCAGCCCTGACTTAAACCTTGTGACTCATTTATGGGCATAGCTATAACACATATGTTTAGAGAAAGGGAACATTTGAAAATAATATTTTGTTATTATTTCAACAGATCCAGAAGAATTAAGAATCCTTCTTCTTGGTGACAGTGGATCTGGAAAGAGTGCAACAGGAAACACCATATTAGGGAAAAGGGCATTCACAGCCAGACAATCCCAAAACCCTGAAACATTAACCTGCCAAGCGGAAAGAGGAGAGTTTGAAGGTACACCATTGTCTGTGGTGGATACTCCTGAGACCATAATGCGCAATACCACTGAGATGTTTAAATGCATCTCTTACAGTGCACCTGGTCCTGACGCATTCATACTTGTGATTCAACTAAAGACAGTTACTAGTGTGAAGCAACAAGTGAAGCATCTTCAAAGGAAGTTTGGGGAAGATGCATTACGTTACACCATTGTCCTCTTCACCCGTGGAGATGAACTGCCAGATGGGGTCACCACTGAGGAATTCATTCATCAGAATCCATTTCCTTATGGTGTAGGATACCACATTTTCAACAACAGAGACGAAGATCTCTCTCAGGTCAGAGAGTTGCTGGAGAAGATCAAGAGACTGGTGCAGAGGAATGGAGAAAGCTACTGAAATCAAGGTTAAAGACTGGAAACAGAAGTATCTGTATCCATTTGCTAATGCAGTTACTATTGGATGTGGTATTGGGGCTGCCAGTGGAGGTACAGCAGGAGGAACTCTAGTGGCTGTTATAGGATCTATTGGTGGAGCTACTGCTGCTCATGTCGGAGGTAATAGAGCTGTTAATGTAGCTGTTGTTGTAGTTGCTGCTGCAATCATTGCTTTTGTTATAGCTGGAGCTGGTCTTGTAGCTGTAGCTGGTGTCGAAAACTTTTCTGGAGCTGTAGCTTTAGCTTTTGCTGTACTTAGTTTTGTACATCTTGTTATTATATCTGGGCCTGTAGCTGTGGCAGTAGCTGTGGCAGTAGTTATAACTGTAGCTGTAGCTGCATCTACATATGTTGCTGCAGCTTTAGCTGTAACACTAATTGTTGCTAGAGATCTTGCTACAAGTATACCTGAAGATGTAGCTCGACATGCTTTTCCAGCTCTTATTGTATCTATATTTATTGCTGTAGCTGGAGCTAGAGCTGTAGCTGCTGGTATGGGTGTTGTAGATGCAATTGTGGAAGGTGTTGTCGCTGGTGCTGGAATTGCTGCTATAGCTGCAGCTGCAATGTTTGTAGGAGCTCGTGGTGTAGCAGCTGCTTTTGGAGAGTTTGATGACGCGCAGGTACGCATTGAGCTATTGGGAATTTTTGGTGGGGCTGCTTTTGGAGCAGGGCTGTGTGCAGCTGTTGGAGAGCATGCTGATGGGCCTGGTGTTGCAGATTATGGTGATTTACCTTATGCTGATATAGCAGTTTGGATTGGAGTGGCTGTGATTTTGCTTGCTGCCTGTGCGATTGTTTGTGAAGCTGCTAGCGCTATTGACAAGATTGCAGGAATTGCTATTGTTGTTGGAGTGTCTGCTGGTTCTGCATTCGGAGCAGCTGCTAGCTACTGCTGGCATAACAATACCTTAAGATCAGTTGTCTGTTCGTTGTTGGCAACATTTACTCCCTCCATGACAATGCCCCAGTGCAGAAATGAATAAAGACATGGAGTCTGGTGTGGATGGAATTGACTGGCCTGCACTGTGTCCTGAGCCTGAACTTGATAGAACACCTGTGGGACAAATTAGAGTAAAGACTGAGAGACAGGCTTTCTTGATTAGTGCTTTTGGAAGAATGGTCAAATAAACACACACACAAATAAACACAAAGACCAGCATTAGATGTTATAGGTTAGGAATTGTATGGCACTTAAAATCATATGAGAGTCAAGGCAGGTTAGTGAATACTTTTGTCAATATAGTGTATGTTATCGTACAGTATATTTGTTTCAAAGTTGACAATGTATGTATGTATTCTATGCCATACTGACACTCCACATGTATTTTAAAAAGATAAAAAACAGAAATCAAAGTTAATATTGTAAGAATATCAGGGCTATGAACCGTTATTTTTTTCCAAACGTTCCGTTCCGAACAGAAACGGAATTATAACGTTTCCGGTTATGCGTTCCACCAATAAATTGACGTTCCCGAACCGGTTAGAACAGAAAAATACTGTTCCCGGAACGGTTAATTTCGTTCCTGTCAGCTGATTACTCCCATAGGCCTAACTGACGTTAATTAACCAAGAAAGACGGAAGTGCAAATGGGTCAGACTACATTCCAAACTGTTTATTCAAGCAGATGAAAAGAATATCCTCCAGCAGGGGCGAGTTTAGGCTATTTTTAGTGGGGCCACGGCCCCACCGTGACTTGGCTCGGCCCCACTAGCTCAGGAGCCTTTTAAAATATTATTTGTGAATTGGAAATGAATGCAATTGCGCAGTCGCTTTGCCCCTGCGCAATATTCTGCTGCTACTGCCCCGTCTGGCAACCCTGTGTATGAGCTTCAAGAAAGGTCTTGTGACGAGTCTGCTACACCTCTTCTGATTGGTTTGCATCTTCATGCAACTGCCTGCCGCCAGAGTTGTGTTCAGTTATGATTTTTGCGAAAGTAGTTTCTGGATTTATCATGCAGCCGAGGCAGAACCCAAATCGGCGCATATTCTTGTGATGAGAAGGTATGGAGCACACACTACACACAATAAGGTGGTGTGGGCTACAGTGCTATGTGCGGACTATGATAACATTGATTGTCATCATAACTGACATAATTATGTAAGCGTTGGTTAAAAAAAAGTGTTGCCATGAAAGACCATTAAAAACGTCCACTATTAGGTTGTGGATATCCGTGAAATATGCTTAACATGGGTAGCGGTGGGTAAGATCTTGTGAGGTGGTGCCTTGCGACGCACAATTTTACTTTCGTAGGTGTTATGGGGCTCTCTGTTGACCACTTCATGCAAGACAAGGTGAGTCAGTCAGAATCACAAAAGCTTGAGGTAGCAAGATAACGGAAAGGGGTGTCAAAATACGGATGGAATACAATGCGCATCAACCTACTGTGGAAACCATGCCATTTCTTTTGCAAACGTATCAGAAAAAAATCAGAGGACAAATGATGAGGACATAGTGCTAAATATGGGTTGTTGTTACTAATAGCCTACGCTACAATCAGGACAGTCAAAATTATATGTCTGCCTGGCAGCGTTTAGCTAGAAGTTGTGACCCGAGGGAATGAATGCTTCAGCGTTGGACTAGCGAACCGCGGGCAAATCTAGGCTGAAAATTATACTGCGAGTCACCATTACATTGATAGTCGAGGTTCACCCAAATGAGGTTTATCCATATTTTGGTGATGCTGTAGGCCTAATTATGATGTGAGAATGCGGGCTCTCCAACTTCTCACTTAGCCTACTGATTTTAATGATTGGGAAGTGTGAAGGTTGGACCTTACTTTGCTCTTATTGGAACATACTGGCTCGGAATGAGCAGGAGTGACTTTGGTGCCCGTGCCGTTTCTACTGTCCATTTAGTGAGGGAGCGCGCACCTTGTTGCGAGATTCCCATAATCGCATGACTTTGGGCAGGGATGTTTTCATTGCTATTTTTATGTTTGCTTGAGAAGGAGATGTCAGATTTTAAAAACCCACAATGAATAGGCTATTTATCTATTGAGCTACCGATTGGAACTGTGATTTGCGGTGCAAGGAGCGCACATGAGAGGGAAAACTCTTCTGATTATTTTTAAGTCACTCAATGGCCTAGCCCTAAATATATAGCAGATATAGTACAGTAATATCATCAAATTAGGAGTCTTAGTTCTTCAGTGTCTTTTCTACTTGTTGTGCCAAGGGTAAAATCCATACAAAGTGAAATGGCATTTAGCCATTATGCTGCCAAATGATGAAACATGCTTCCTGTTCAAATTACTGTACCTGTAGAGCTGCCCTAACTAGCTGCCTAGGCTATCATGTTTTGACAAAAAAAGCTTCATTGTCATCTGGCTTTGTATCTACTCTGTATAATACTTTATACTTTATAATATTTTCCTCTCTCTTTTTCTTTCCTCTGAATCACATAAGAACTACAGTATGCCAACCATTAGAGTGCATATAGGCTATGCCACACAGTAGTAGGCTACCAATCACAAGGATTACCTATCTAGCCTAGATAATGTAAGTTAGATTTCGTGTGGGGAAATGTAATGTCATGACTTGTGGGTAGTCCTTCATTGAGTGAACTGTTATTTAAAATTGAAAGCCTTTTGAAAACGAAATCTCAAATCTGAAATAGAAATGAAACGCTTACTCTGTCAGGTACTTCTGTCAGGTACCACTGTCAGCACCAGGGGCCCGGCCCACCTAAAGATCATAAGCTAAAATCGCCCCTGTCCTCCAGAATTTTGTCATTTAGGGACGACCTAAGCGGAGAATAAACCTCAATGATGAAAATGCACGCTCCACGCTGACTTGGGTCACGGGGAATGCTATGATGGACATTGTGAGTTTGTGCATATTTAAAGCGCCATGGATGCCCAATAACGTCGAACATTCTTGGTGCGCTTTACACGCGCTTCTCTGCAATGTCTTACAATGATGCTATGGAAACTTTGCCCTTTTGTATGACAGTGGTTTCTCTTATTTAAGATGTGGAGTGGAGACTTTGTAGTCCACACCTCTCTCTCCATTCAGTCAGACAATGTCTGATGTCACACAGGACGTGAGCCTCAGCCGTCATGGTAACGTGCGCAGGAAAATAATTACTTTTTTTGTTTGTTTGAGGAACGGTATTAACCGGTATTAACCGGTTACCATTATTTTTAAATAAGTGTTCCTGTTCCAGAACATAAAAAATAATAACGTTTCCGGTTTCGTTTCTGTTCCCTGTAAAATACAAAAAGTTCCCAGTTTTCGTTTTCGTTCCTTGAACCGGTTCAAAGCCCTGAAGAATATACATATTGTTGTCATACGTGTATATTTGTGATTGTTTGTTGACTTATCATCTTTATTTTCCTCACCTGCATGGCAACAAATAAAGCACCAGAAATAAAGCACCAACAAATAGAGAATGTCTGAATTTCATTTCTAAACAGGATCCACCTCTAACATGTTTCACCTTTCATCTAAAAGCATAGGCCTACTCAATTTTGGCCTGATGATGGAGAATCAGAAGTGATCTGTATGACTCTTAATAATAATGAAACATGCACATGCAGACTGCATCATAGTGTTCGCTCTGAGCAGTTTCAAATGTCTTTAATAAAGTTCTCATAACCAGGTGTAATCTTAAAAGGACACTGTGTGAGATTTTTAGTTGTTTATTTCCAGAATTCATGCTGCCCATTCACTAATGTTACCTTTTTCATGAATACTTACCACCACCATCAAATTCAAAGTATTCATTATGACCGGAAAAATTGCACTTTTCATACAAAGCGGATTCCAAAAAAGTTGGGACACTTGATATTTTGTGAATAAAATCAAAATGCTGGCATTTTCAAAACATTCAATATGTTAATAAGGTAGAGCATTGCGTATAGACAACATATCAGTTCTCAAAGCCAAGCAGAATTATTGTTTTGACTTGCTCATTTAAAATTTCACCCTTGCAACAAATCCCAAAAAAGTTGGGACAGGGCCAAGAAAATGCTTTTTATGTTGGATAAGACTAAACACAACACAAGGGAGGAGACTTAACATTTAAATACTTTGACTGATGGCATGATTTTATTTAAAAAATAGATATTTTGATGTGCGAGACATGATTTCAGCAGCTCAACTGATAGGTGTGTTCTTCGACTTGTTTACCTTCTTGTTATGCTTAATACGTGGCATATCCTCACTGCAAGAAAATAATTTTGTCACCTGTTTACTCTTATGATGGAACCACACTGTTGGAGCATAGTAGAGATTGAAATGTTCCATCATTATGGGGCAATATCTAAAGACTGTGCTCCAAAATATAATGCCTTGGTAGCTATGTATGCTGTTTAAAGTCTGAATATATCATTCAGCCCTCATTTTAATGCTCTACATGAGTAAGAAGACCATAAACAAGGCATCTCTGCACCCTTTTACCATCATATATGCTGTCTTTCAGACTGACCACTAAATCAAGCTGAAGTATTCATTTTCTTCATAACCTGGAGGGTGCATGACTCCATGATTTAAAAAAAGAATGAAATATTTTCCATTCTGTAATCAGAGGACAGTTTCACATGTCTCCTGCTACTGTAGGTCTATCTAGAATGAGCTTTGCCACTTGCAGCACTGTTTAATGTCTGCATCATGTGCCTTAATCAAGTGTTGTGTTTATGGTCATTTTTTCAACAGCTGTCATTGTTGGAGTGTCATAGTTTGCTTATTGACGATGGGTATGTCATGATCTCATAACTCGTGCAATGATTTCACAGAACTCTACATTACAGAAATAGGCCTTACATGCCTGCAATTTTGAGAATTCAATCTTTCTGTGTAATAGATCAGTAATTAGTCCCTCAAAATCTTCGCTTCTGAGTGCCACAGCCTCTCTGTGATGGTATTTTATCTGTGCATTCATGTTTGCAGTCAATATAGTTCCTTTCAAAATATTCCTCCTTGTGTTATTTTAAGAATTATTCAACTATTACAACATTTTTTGGCCCTGTCCCAACTTTTTTGAGATTTGTTGCATGGGTCAAATTTTAAATGACCACATATTTCCCTCAAAACAATGTTTTTGCCTCATTTTAACTGTTCCTATGTTGACCTTGTGCCATTGTGCATCTTATGCATGGATTGAATGTTTTGAAAATGCCAGCATTTTGATTTTATTCACAAAATACCAAGTGTCCCAACTTTTTTGGAATCCGCTTGTACATGAAAAGGGGGATCTTCTCCATGGTCCGCCATTTTGAATTTCTAGAAATAGCTGTTTTTAGCTGCAAAATTACTGTACTTGGACCATACTAGAAAATATTTGTTTATTACTTAGTAAACCTCCATGTAAAGATCAAATTTGTCAATAGGCAGCCCAGTTTCAATGACCAGCATAGTTGCAGTCCCTTTTTTGACCATTGCTTGCACAGTGTCCCTTTTAAGGTACCCAAGGTTAGCAGCGATGAGAGGGTTCAGATGCCCATTATGACCTGCTGTGGCCTCTAGACCAGTGGGGTGCCGCGGAAACATGGCTGATTAATAAATTATGTAATATAATACATATTTGTCTTATTTGTCTAAATTAATTAAATATTGCTTAGTCAGTGGAGTATTTCATCTGCAATTGATGCACAATAAAGTAAATTTAGGTCGCCCCAGTAAACTGCAGCTTCGAACGTAAGTTGTGTGATGTCTCCAAATGTGTTACTTTTCTAAGCTTTTGTGGTATCCAATGTGATGCCATGTTACAGCTTGTTGGTTTGGGGTGCCTTGAAATTTCTCAGGAATTGAAAGGGTGCCTCGCCTAAAAAAAGGTTGAGAGTCACTGCTCTAGACACTGGGCCCAGTTGAGTTGATTAAATGATATTGTTTTATCATTAATCTGCACAATAGCAGTCACCTGTAAAAAAGGAAATACACACATCACACACCACATCCCCTACACACCTTTTATATGCTGTTGTCTGACTGCAGGCTGTTAATCACTACCCCACACGTTTAAAGCAGGTGGTCACTTCAAGTTCAGCACAGCATCACACAGCAAAGATAAAATGTTGAGGACAATAAGCAGCATTGGAATCACACAAAGACAGCATTAACTGATGTAGTATGACATTTTACACCACATTGATGAGAGAGGAAAATGAATACAAAAATGAAAATATGTTTTCTATTAGGCCGGCTCCACACTAAAGCGGAACTGGCGTGAGGTCTTTCTGCTTTGTTTCGGCCGGTGTGTTCTACTCGGTCGCTCACACCGACAGCGTTGGCGTGCGTGGTCAGTCCAGTTCCAAATCCCCCCCACAGCCAAAGTTAATTTGCTATTTTGCCATTCATTTGAATGGGACACCGCTGGTCGCTGCTGTCCAAAATCCGCCAAGTTCTACTTTCCAAATGCAGCGCGGAGCAGAGCCGGCTCCCGCGCCGCTGACGCCCGACTAGCGCCGGTTGGTGTGGAAGGACAGATATGTTTCCATGTACTTTCGCCAGCACCGGTAAAAATCGGTGCCTCACCGCGTTGGTGTGAAAGTGGCCTTACTTCCTCAAGGGAGTGGACGGTCATGCCAAATTACTGGAATCCATTTCGTTGTTATTGCAATGCTGCTGTTGTCCTGTTGGTGAGTCTTAGTTTCATTTCACATCATGTCTGTGGTAGCCTATTAGAGCTCTCTCCTCTTCAGCAAGACAACCAGACAGTCACCATTACTGTCTGGAGGGCGGTCACTATGTACGAAAGCAACACTAACACAAAGAGAAACTTGAGAGAATGTGCATGCCATTCTACGCCCTTGATGAGACCAGGTGTGGTGAGGACTCTACTACATTATAACAAAGCAAATATGAAAATGAAACTGTCATTCAACAACAGGACCTCTGTAACTGAGGCTAACTAGCACAGAGTTGGTGTGGAACATTGGTAAACCTCCCTCCGATAGCCTCATACAGTCTCGTGCCGTTAGGCCGAGAGACTAGTCTCTTGGCCCAGCGGTATCGTACTGTGTCTCCCATTGCCGAACCGATGTAGTTGACGAGGTCGCACGTTCGATCCCCGAGGGGGGTGAACAGGTGCAAGATGACCTCCGTCACAGTGGTGCCGCTGACCCGGGATGGGAGTGAGGTTTAAGGGGGAGAGTGTAACGGAGGCTAACTAGCACAGAGTTAGCGTGGAACGTTGGTAAACCTCCCTCCGATAGCCTCATACAGTCTCGTGCCGTTGGGCCGAGAGACTAGTCTCTTGGCCCAGCGGTATCGTACTGTGTCTCCCATTGCCGAACCGATGTAGTTGACGAGGTCGCACGTTCGATCCCCGAGGGGGGTGAACATGTGCAAGATGACCTCCGTCACACCTCAGCAGTGACAGCACACATATCAACTGAGACAAAGATGACTTCAGGAATTCGTATGTATGTATATTTGTAAATTAACTATGGTGTTGATAAGGAATATAAAACTGTTTATTGTTCAGGGTTTTGAACATATTGTGATAACATTTTCAAGACTGGCTGGATAATTTTCTGGGATTCTGAGGGTGTTTCCCCACTTGGTTGACGATTTTTTTTGGTTTACAAATGCTGCGTGTGAAATATGTTAACATATCCTGAATGGCTAGTCACAATTGCTAGATAAGAACATTTAATGTAAAAAAATAGTAGTTGCACAGCACTTACAACTATACAACACAAGATGATGGTATTCACTGAGCTCCCTTACTGTCTGTGGGTCCCCATTTTAGTAATTCCTACCATACGAAGCCATGAGGTCACAGTTTGATATTGGGTATAGACTAGATGTTGCAAAATGTATTTAGATTATTCAGATCCTGAAACAGATTAAGCTGTCACACATACCAGAGATATTGGCCTTATGTCTCTCACTGCTGTGCTACACCCTAAAAACAGGTCCGGCAGGATTAGCAACAATTTGTGACTTGGTCTTTGTTGGTATTATCTGTTAATCTTTTCTGTCTTTACAGACAGAGATGCATTTAGATAAATAAAAACATTCTTAATATCATAATTATGTCATTAATATCCCAACAGAGCCAGAGGAAATAAGGATTGTGGTCGTTGGGCAAAGTGGATCTGGGAAGAGCGCAACAGGAAATAAAATCTTGGGAAGGGGAGCTTTTGAATCAAGGCCATCCACCTCCCCTGTAACATTAACCTGTAGAAAGGAAAGAGGAGAATGCGATGGCACAACAGTGGTTGTAGTTGATACACCAGGACACTTATACACCAAGAAGACAGAAGTGTTGAAGTGCATCAGTCTGTGTGTACCTGGTCCACATGCAATCCTTGTTGTGATTCAACTTAACAGAGTCACCGAAGCTGAAAAACATTTGAGCATTATTCAGAAGATTTTTGGAAAAGGAGCATCGTACTACGCCATCGCTCTGTTCACCTGTGGAGATAACCTGAAGGAAGATGGAGGCGTCATAGAGGACTTCATTTGTCAAAGTCAAGATCTCCACGCAATCAGCCAGTGTGGTGGAGGATACCATGTATTCAACAACAGAGACAAAGATCCATCTGAGGTTAAAGAGCTTTTGGAGAAGGTCAACAAGTTGGTGCAGAAGAACGGAGGAACTCATTTTACCAATGAGAAATTCACAAAGGCAGATAGAGCCTTAAAAGCAGAAATAGACAGACTTGTGAGAGTGAATCCACATATGTCCCATGAGGAGGGTCGTATATGGGCAGAGAGAAGCATCAATACTATTCAGGGAGACAACAGTGGAATACCTGGTAGTGCTATTGGATTAGTAGCAACAGCAGGGGTGTGCATAGTGGTAGGTGTCATGGTAGGGTTACGAATGATGAACTGACCTATCAATGTTTAATTAGGCTACTTTGTCCTGTTGAAACACATTGGAATTCGATTATATTCTGTGCTAATAGCCTGAAGTGCTCAAATTGAGTACCTTAATTATTGTTATATAAGCAGTTACATTGTAAATATAGAGTAGAGTAGAGTAGAGTAGAGTATCATTTATGAATCCCGTGGGAAATGAAAGTGTCCAGTAGCATACATACATAAATACAGAATACACAAGACAGTAGCATCAATACTATTCAGAGATGTCAACAATGTCTTACCTGGTAATGTCATTGCATTAGCAATATCAGCAGTGTGCATAGTGGTGGGTGCCTTTTTTAAGATGATGAGAAGATGAAGTGTCAATGTCTAATTTATTTGTCCTGTTTCACAAGTGTTGGAAATGATCTTCCATGCCTTCCACCTGAACTATTGTGTGAGCATTTTACAGCGGGGCTAACGCAACCGCGGACTCTGGTCCGGGTCCAGACCCAGAGACGATTCAGTGCTGACCCAAGACCAATCCGATAATGTCACAAGAGCATAGACTATTGTGTTATTTTTTTTAGCCATCTATTCTGACGGACAGCCATGCCTATTAACCGTAACAAGTGACAACCTCCAGTCATTTGAGCCAATGAAATCTAAAATTAATCTATGGCACTGCATTTCAGTTGCTTTGCTGAGTCTGACTGCGCGAGAGGCGCGGCGCCGATAAGCAGAGAGGATTAGAATGGTCTCACGAGTCAGTGGAAGCAGCGGCTGAGTTACAATGCTGAGAACAAAGAATCGCTTGAGGAAAGAACAGAGAGAGCGTGTCGCTCTTTCAGACAAACATTTCCAAACCCAAACACCTATGCTCCAAAACCATGGCATTTACCTCATGCCACTAAGAAGAAAAGTTTTGAAACATTTCATGCATGAAGCCAGATAGGACAGCCATCTAACCGCCAAATTGCATGTCAGTTGACTGACACTAAACTCGATGAAGGAGAATCTCCGCCAGCAAACAAACGTTTCAGAAACCGTGGGGTTTGAGGCGAGAGTCAATTACAGTGTTTTCACAGATTAGTATATTTGGGAACTTGGGAATTGCAACCTAGCTTTCATTAGGTATGAGTTTCGCTCAGCTTCGTGAGTTACACTGAAAATTCTGAGATCGACAAATCAAATTCTCATCTGCGCACCATCTCCGCTTCCCTTTCCCATGTGCTTGTGATATTGTGTAGGCTGATCACATATCCAAAATGAAACTGTTGCCCATCATCTCTGGTTGAACACGTTGGTGTATTTGGGCAAGCTAGCTACAATGCCTACTAGATAGATAGTAGAAGGGGATTGTAATTTGTTCATGATAAAGTTTTTTTTTTGACAGGCTCTGTCACTGAATTGAGTAGCCAAGAAAAATAGTTAAAATCAGAGGGTAAGAAAGTAGATTACTTTACTTTCAAAACTGATTTTGCTATGCTGCTGTTGAGATTATTCTGGTTAAGGGGATGTTTTCGTCTTGACATTTCCTCTTTCATGCTATGAGCTAATGCCCTGACTGTTCCTAAGGACACTTCTGCCACCTACAGGATCAGTTCCAAAATGTGTAGAGGCCTGAAAGTTTTACACAACATAGGACAGACCATTTCCAAGGCGTGGCTGAAAAAATACGTAATTGCCAAAGGCAAGGGGCGTCACTATTTAAAATGACGTCAGCAGCCGCCCAAGGCAGTAAATTAGTTAATTGGCACTGATTATACGGCTTATGTTGATTTAAGTTATCCTGTTTGTCCAGCTTTAATAGGAGTGACTATTGTTTTATCTGCTCTCTATATGATTACTCGTCGAGCTACTAGTGTTATTGATAAGATTACAGGATTTGCTATTGTTGCCGGAGTACCTGCTGGGATAACAATACATTAAGACCAGTTGTCCCTTGGTTGTTGGCAACATTTACTTCGAACAAGGCTGGGAACGACTGATGTATTTGTTTCTAAATTGCATATGTATTGATGAATTCATGCTGTCACACCACATGTATATATCAAAACCGATCCAACACAGATACCAACTTAAATATTATAATAAAGAAAATGTTGTTGTCATATATTGGTGATTATTTGTTGAATGACTTTCTTTGTTCATCTGGCTTTCCCTCGGCTGCATGGCAACACATAGAGCACCAGTGAGAATTTCCAGCCAAACTGAATCCACCTTTAGGATGTTCCACCTTTCATCTACAAAGCTTATTAGCTAGGATATTGAGTGCGTTGCAATATGCAACCTTGCCTCCTCCACTTGCTTCTCTCCTCGTACCAGGAAGTAATATGTCATGATGACATCACTGACAACAGCATTATATTTCAATATCTTGCAAAAGCTCAATTGTAGAGTCTTTTTCTCATTTGCAATTGGGATGGTGAATGAAAAGCAGTCCCTCAAAACAGGGGCGCAGGAAGTGGTGTGCTCCGGGTGCTGCAGCACCCCCCCCCCCTACTGGACAACAGGCGCAACTGCATCACTAAATCCAGACAGTCTTTTTCTCATTATTATTCTAAAATAAAAACAAAAAATATGAATATTTTCTACTTCCTATTATAAGTAGTTTGAAATGTGAATGCAATTTTGGTTTGAAATGAGTGATAAACTTTTATACCCAACCAGAGCGGAACAGTGGTGTAGAACGGTGCAGCCCGTGACGTGGGAGAGATGTTTGTTTTGTTTAGCTTGTGGTGTCAAGGTAGTAATAAATGTGGTATTAACAGCGATATGTTGGCTTGGGCATGCATCAACATACACGGTCTTAAACCCATAAGTGAGTTCGCAATTACCGGTGCGAAATGCATTGTGGGTAATATTCGCCATTTTGAGAGATAAACAAAACAGCGTTGCCCCGGGATACATATAAACGCGCATGATATTTCATCTAGCCGGGTTACTCCGAGCATGTAATGTTGACAACAAACAATTCACACAACCATTTAACAACCCCAAATTACTCAACATTTCGCTGGTAGGTCAAGGATGGTCTTGGGGTTGAAAACAAGACAATTTTGAACTTTTTAAGTGAAACCAGAATTAATTAACGAACTTGTTTTGGAGAGATGTCTGGTACTAGCAGAATGCTAACTATCCGGGTTGCTAGCTAAATCCGAGTACCGGTATGTAGTGTTGACTACAAACAATTCACACAACCATTTAACAACCCCAAATTACTCAAAATTTCGCTGGTAAATCAAGGAGGATATTGGGGTTGAAAGCAAGATATTCTTGAACCTTTTAAGTGAAACCAGAATGTAATAACGAACTTGTTTTGGAGAGATGTCTGGTAACTAACAGAATACTAACCATCCGGGTTGCTAGCTAAATCCGACTATGTAATGTTGACAACAAACAATTCACACAACCATTTAACAACCCCAAATTACTCAAAATTTCGCTGGTAGATCAAGGAGGGTCTTGTGGTTGAAAACAAGACATTTTTGAACGTTTTAAGTGAAACCAGAATGTAATAACGAACTTGTTTTGGAGAGATGTCTGGTAACTAACAGAAGGCTAACCATCCGGGTTTCTAGCTAAATCCGAATATGTAGTTCTAATGTTGACAACAAACAATTCACACAACCATTTAACAACACCAAATTACTCTAAATTTCGCTGGTAGATCAAGGAGGGTCTTGTGGTTGAAAACAAGACATTTTTGAACTTTTTAAGTGAAACCAGAATGCATTAACAAACCGGTGGTAGAGAGAGATGCCAGTTAGCCCACACATAGCTATGTCTTCAGTACAGCTTTACATGTCCTTCTTAAATTGAATGTTTCATTAATTTATTCTACCAGTTCTTGATATAGCTTCATTAATCACCTGTGGCCACTGTCTGTCATCGTCTATCCATGAAACTTTATTCAAAACTTAATTCAGGCTGTCATTTTGATGGTCTCAGTCACTGAGATCGCTCCCGGACGTGCGGTCCCAGGTGTTTCTATCACTCCCGGACGTGTAGTCCCACCCGGTTATATTTCACGTATTATCATATACTGCCACATACAAGCAATTTAGGGTTAGGGTTAGGTTTAGGGTTAGGGTTAGGTTTAGGGTTAAGGTTAGGGTTAAGGTTAGGGTTAGGGTTAGAAACAAAAAACTAACATCAACAACATAACTAGCTCCGTCATATGGCGGTGGTACCGATAGTCTGGCTAGTGGGAGCGAGATGAAAGGGGAGCGTCCTGGGTTGGGAGCGTCAATCAGGGAATCTCTCAGTCACCAGAATTGATAAGCGCAGCAACAGATGGCATAACGGAGAACGGCACACTTCAGCAATGGCGACAGTGCACAATGGCGACGCCCATGAATCGCAATGCAACCATTCTAAAATATACAGAAAGCACCACTTTTACCCCACTACGAAATCCACAAATTATGACATTTATTTACTTCGTTTACTGGTGTGCAGCTCAGTGTCCTACCGCTTTGGGAAGGCAGGATCTGGTATCCACGCATTTGTTTATCTACCGTTTTGCGTTGCTAGGTCAATTTCGCGCAGGCGCACTAGTAATTGCGAACTCACTTATTGGAGGAGCTAACTTGTTGTGAAGAGAGGTCTCATCACTTTGGTGATCAAAAACGGACCAACTAAGCAAGGAATTAGGTGAATTTAAAGTGCGACGGGAGAAGAATGTCACCAAAATTGTGCATCGTGTCAGGTAAGAAGTGACTTTTGTTTCTTGCGGTGGATTTCACACATTGTAGACTAGGCCTACTCATGGAGAAGAGAGAAACTGTCTCGGCAGCGCGATTTGCTCTTAAACACTCCCTCACCTCCACATTAGGTGCCTTCCCTTTCCCTTCCGCAAGAAGAACTTAATAATTTTGAAGTGAAATGTTAAACAAAAAAAAGGTACAATCTAGTCATCCTTGGTTAGGCTACATAAAACATGAAGAAGTTAGTCGGATGGGATTCGCCATTCTTCATCCTAAAATTGATTAGAATGCAGGAAATTGCATCTAAAAAACACATTTTTTTCTGGGAGAGGACTCCCAGACCCTCCGCCGACCACAGCACCCCCTGGTCAAAATGAGTTCCTGCGTCCCTGCCTCAAAAGTTGTTGTGGCTAGGCTAACAGCTAGGAAACTTTATCGTTTTCTCCACGGAGGAGGGGCCAGGAGGCGGGATGAGGAGACAAGCACAAGTGGAGGAGGCAAGGTCGCTATTGCAACGCACTCATTAATCCCAACCCATTAGCTGTCAAACCAGTTGGATCCACCTACAGGGCACCTGCTAAAGACTGTGATGCCTGTGCACCCTACCTACATACCTGAATGTGTAATGACCTTCAAGTCTGGATTTATGATTTGTTTCCTGCATAACAACCTTCCTCTTAAATTGGTAATGGGTTCACTAGGCTTGTCTGACGGGGATACGATCACAGCAGTCAAACTGTCACATCAATGTGCCTAACCTATATACATACTATATACTGCATACTGATTCAGGCAGCAGCATAGTAAGAATGTAATGCATCTGTGACAGACATTAACAGCCACATGGATACCAAGTATCTCTCCACAGCCGTGTGTCTGGTGTAGAAATAACACTGAGCCAATACACTGAGCAGATGATTTCATCTAAAGCGCCGCACAATTCCACTGCTACTGACCAGGGAGTATGTCAGCAGGGTTTGCAGGAGACCCACCCATATTCTTCTGGGATTCGGGATTCGAACCTGCACCCCTTCTACCCCTGACCTCCCTTAAAGATCTCCTCTCATCATTATTTCATTAATACTGCTGTGTCTCCCATTGTTATTGAATGCATTATGTGTTGGTCCTGTTCTGGTTGCTTTGTTTCAAGCCGGTTTTGCAAGCTAGCGAGGTGGCTTGTGGACAAAAGGGAGGGTTACTCTCTGAACGAGGCCATGTGTTTTGTAGGAGTCTTAAAGGGGCACAATGTAGAATAATAGTTAGGGCGGTGCCCGTGGCATGCCTGTCTCAAAATCCACACCGTCATAAAAACAATGCTGTATTCTTCTGGGATTCGGGATTCAAACCTGCACCCCTTCTACCCTATGACCAACTTCCTGAACGAGTCCTGAATGTTTTGTAAGACCTTAAACATCAAACATCTTTAAGCAGGAAATGTTTCGTTAGTGAATGTGAAAAGTCAACCCATGAGCTGTCAAACCAGTAGGGCCCACACCTGCAGGGAACCTGTTGAACAAACATACCTGAATATATAAAGACCTCAATCCTGAATTCATATTTTGTTTCCTGCAAAACAACCTCCACAGTTATAGCAATGCTATTTTTCGACTTCATTTTTAACAGCCAATTTCTGAATCATGTCTAAAATTCTCCAAACGCTACACAAAAATCCAAGAACTCACACACAACAGGCAAAACCCCACACCCTTAATGGTGTATAGTGCTTTGGTAGTTGGTAGTAAAGTGTTTCATAACAGAAATGTGAGTGTAAAGAAGGAATTGTGTTTGGCGTTCAGTGGCATTGGTTCATGGGTTTTGATATATAGTCTAGGCAGAATTCCTGAAAATGTGCTTATTTAAGGTCCTGAAGGCAAATCATGTTAATTTTTGGTATACAACTGATTTAGGGGTATTCAAGGGTGCTGAATCCAAATCTGCTGTATACCGGGCGCAAAAATGTACAGAAATGCCTCAAACGGGCAAAATCCAATATGGCCGCCGACAATAGGTTAAAATCTTGCAATCCCTTTTCTTTTTTACTAAACAAGGTATGAATATAAAAATAAGACTTATTTTTAAGTTTTCATATATGGGGAACCCCATTCTGTCATCAGATTTAAGGTCAGATTTGAAGAAAATGCTTATATAATTGGCTGGCAGCTTTTTTAAAACTGGGAGCCTCATATTGTCAACGTTTTTTAGCATTATGATCAAACTTTCAAGATCCACAGAAAATAATGTCTGATGTCTTTGTGAACACCAATACTACCAAAAACTGCACTGAACTCTCTACTTACACCTGAAAAAAGAAGTTTGTGTCTACCTATTTCCATTCTTTAGTTATTGTCAGTAGAACATGGGATGACACCAGCAAAAAAGCACTGTTTTTTGACCCAAAAATGCTACACTTCTCTGTGTCCATATTTTTGCTTCCTGAATAAAGTGTCTTTTTAGTGTTCATGTTTGGTTTACAGCATTTCCATGGGTTTTGAAAGATGCTTAACTAAAATCTGCTGTATACCAGGCTCAAAAAATCCCATAGTACCTCAAAATCAAGGGATCCAATATGGCCGCCGTCACCAGAGATATACAGTACATGTCTTTGATTAAACAAGGTCAACTCTTAAATAGGTTTTCATACATAGGGAATTCATTGCTGGGCTCAGGTTTAAGATTTGGATGAAAAGACATGATTTAGACCTGCATACATCTTTAAGACTGTTAAAAAATTGATCATTTATATTGGAATATTTCCCCTATTTCAATTTAATTCGGCATTAATTAAATGTATTGGTCTTAGATAACATACTGTACCTTGTTTTCGAATAGGCCCCCGGTAGAGTCCATTACAATACGAACACACGAACTGAAGAGACAACACTTACTACCCACATACACTAAATTCACCCCCTCATCCCCACCCTGTCGCCACTCTTAATGTAAATAACAATCAAGCATGGCAATGTTCGGACGGACCACACATTGAGAGTACATACACACACAAGTGGTAGAGAAGACATTGTTATTGGAACACCAACGTACACATACGTACGTATACAGGCGCTTTTAATATACACTCAGGCAGATTTCAATTCAATAATTAAGGCATTATACCATGATGAAATGTTTTCATCTCAAACCACTTCCCATGCTCCCATCTTTTCAACCATAAAAGTAAGTGCACACACGAGTCTGCCTAAGTAATTCTTTTTATACAACTTTACAATGGAAATCACTGTTTGCCAATTTTATTGATGTACTCATCCAGTCTATGAATAAAGGAGGATTGAGTGGCGAGCTGATGTGTAGAATAGAATAGAATAGAATAGAATAGAATAGAATAGAATAGATTGGAATAGAATAGAATAGAATGGTGTTTGTCACTATGCACATGTTCAATAAGATTGAAAGCAACACACTTCAGAGAACACATTTAATTCACAAAACAGTTTAGGTGACCAGAATATACAATTAGTAGTGCCAAAAAAACCACTAACAGAGCAGGGATTGCATACGGTGTGTGTGTGTGTGTGTGTGTGTGTGTGTGTGTGTGTGTGTGTGTGTGTGTGTGTGTGTGTGTGTGTGTGTGTGTGTGTGTGTGTGTGTGTGTGTGTGTGTGTGTGTGTGTGTGTGTGTGTGTGAATATATACACAGAGGACATACTCATGTATTGATACTCATGTCATACTCATTGGTATCCAAAAGTTATTGCATCGATTGTCTTGCTCAATGTAGCGGTGGCCCACTCTGCAACAAACACAACCATTTTACATGGCTCATGTTCATTCTGTATTACAGTACTTCAAACCTCAGCTCAATATGTTGTGCTGTATCAATTAGTCTGTTGCAGAACACCAGATGGAACGAGATCAGTGGATTGAGGGATACCAATGAATGGTCATTCTGTGCATGTGTGTGTGAAATGTGGTTATGGCCCTTTGTTGAGTTGTTTGGTCCTTGCTTTGACACACCTGTACCAAGAGGACAGCAAGGCAAAGAGCTGAGGACCGGGTTGGAGGCTCCTAGATAATGTTTTAGCTCTGTTGATGCAGCAGGAGGATTAGAGAGGGGCTAAGTTTGTGCCTCCTGAAGGCCGCAATTATCTCTTTGGTTTTCTTTGCATTCAAAGATACAGAAATTATTCTCTGTATACCAGACTGCCACCTTTTGCTGGCCACAGCAACTTCCATCTGGAGCTATGCCATAGGCATAGAGGTTCAAAAGAGTGGATTTATTTTTTTAAAAATCCTTGCATTTATGACACATTTTCTGTCACATTTGTCTGAGCTGCGCTTTAACTATTCACAAATTCGAAAAGTGACTCATTGGAGCAGCCATTGTTGCTGAAAGAACAGCTTTTTCACTTATTTAACTTCTCACCACCATACATTTTGACTATGTCACATCTCTGATAAATCAGTGATCCTGATTGGTTCTATGGCATTGTGGTTTGGGATCAGGGCGAATCCAAAGGATTAGAGGTTATCTACTGTGCGTGATGGAGTGACCAAAGTGCCTGAAGTGTGATGGCTGCCTTGTGGCCATGGGAGGCACACCCATGAGTGAGTTGTAATCCCATGTAAGGTACCCAAGTGATAGGTGAAGCTTAGATGATGGAGCACATTGGATGGGAGAAGAACAGTTGTGTGAGGGACACCACGGGGGTGAAGTGCAAGTAAGGGGAAGGCAGCGTGATATTGACCATCACTAGGGTTATGGGTGTGCTCTGACTGTCCCACTTATGATCCAAGCCCTTTGGAGTAGAAGTCAGAGCCCTAGGTTAATCTTATTCTCAATCACCTCTCCTCCTCTCCAGTGATTTTGAAGGAGTTGTTTGCTTAAATGCGGCAGCTATGTATGCCCAAGACAAATTTCTCTTTGGACGAATAAAAATAATCTTGAATCGTGAATTTGCAGCAACTGAATGACTCCATGCCTCTTCTTGCAGATCCAGAGGGGGATGAGGCACTCCTTGGGGCAAGCACAAGTTGTGACGTCTTTTCATGCTTTGTGAATGGCAGATACAGGAGTAGTGGGACTAATGCCCCATTCAATTTTCAGTGACTGACAGGAGGACAGGGTGGAGTAGTATGTGATCCTGCCTCAGTACATTGGCTTGATAATGTGGGGGCACAATATGTCATTGTGTGGCTTCTGATGTAGATAGCAAAGACTATATGACTGGGACTCATCACTGCAAAACAAATCCATAGCTTTCGCTACATCTGCAGCAAAAGTACAATGTAGTGCATGGTGCATGCAGTGTCTAAACATGTAGTGGCCAAATCACTGAGGAGGAGGAGCTTGACAATGATTGGGAATAGCCTAACTATCAAGAAAGTAAATATTTCACAATGACATCAACCTGTCTTTTGTTCCACCTTTCACCGTTTTACCGTTTAAGGATTCAATCTAAGCAAAGCAATAAAATCAGCAGACAATAACTTCCCAAAACTAGATATTCATTTTAGATGAAGGTACATTCAGGCATACAGGCATATCTGTGTATAGTTTTGTCATAATGGAACAGGTGGGCTGAGGTGGACACATTTCATTGTGCATAAACAATTGAAATAGACAAAACATTTCAATAGAAATTAGCCTATCAGTTAATTGGCATGAAAAACAATGGTTGTAAACATGAATTCAGACTGCACTGAACTGCCTGACTACACTGACTACCTTTGATTATAATTTTAAATTAGATTACATACATTATTTCCCCATGTATGAAAAGAAAACATATAGCTACATAATGTTTTTAAGAGTTCACCTTGTTTAATCAAAGATATGTATATCTCTGGTAACGGCGGCCATATTGGATTACTTCATTTTGAGGCATTCTAGGAATTTTTTGAGCCTGGTATACGACATATTTGAATTGAGCATATTTCAAAACCCCATGGAAATGCTGTATACCAAACATGAACACTATAAAAAGGCACTTTGTCCTGAAAGAAAAAATATGGACACAGAAGTGTACTATTTTTGGGTCAGGAATCAGTGTTTTTTTGGAGGCGTCATCCCATGTTGTACTGCCAGTAACTAAAGAATGGAAATAGGTAGACACAAACTTCTTTTTTCAGGTGAAAGTAGACAGTTCAGTGCAGTTTGTGGTAGTATTGGTGTTCACAAAGACATCAGACATTATTTTCTGTGGATCTTGAAAGTTTGATCATAATGCTAAAAATCGTTGACAATATGAGGCTCCCTGTTTAAAAAAAGCTGCCAGCCAATTACATAAGCATTTTCTTCAAATCTGACCTTAAATCTGATGACAGAATGGGGTTCCCCATATATGAAAACATAAAAATAAGTCTTATTTTCACATTCATACCTTGTTTAGTCCAAAAGAAAAGGGATTGCGGGATTTTAACCTGGTGTCGGCGGCCATATTGGATTTTGCCCGTTTGAGGCATTTCTGTACATTTTTGCGCCCGGTATACAACAGATTTGGATTCAGCACCCTTGAATACCCCTAAATCAGTTGTATACCAAAAATTAACACAATTTGCCTTCAGGGTTCATCTTATGGGAAAACTGACCCTGACTAAAATGAGTGAGATGTTTTCAGAACAGCCTGTGGCTGTCGACAGGCTCAGTTCTCAAAGCAGACCACTAGGTGTCACTGTTGTCCAGCCAATATTCGCACATGAGCTGCTTTGCAGTGTTGGTCAACCAAACAGACGGAGACTTTAACCTTATAACCAACAGACACAGACACACACACGCACACGCACACGCACACACACACACACACACACACACACACACACACACACACACACACACACACACACACACACACACACACACATAACCTTTGATCTGCAAGTCAATCAAGTCACTCCCGGCCTATATGGCCTCATGATGTGAGGCGGCACAAAATTGTCGATCATCGCTATAATGGTACATGAATAGTATCGGAATAATGTTGAAAGTAATGTCTGATTTATGGTACATTAACACATGATTTATGCAGTGATGTTTAATCCATTAGTAAACAATTAGGAGTTACTATTGGAGCTATGAGGACTCTCACCATTAAGTAGGCATAAATGTGGTACATAAAAGGTCACTTAATAGTGAAAACTACAAGTGTCAATATATCATATACTAACACTGCTGATGAAAATCCTGCCATATCTGTTCAATCATATATAAATAGAGAGCAGTTAGTGGTGCATGGGTAATAATGGAAACATTTTGGAAGTAATGTCTGATTTATGGTAAACTACGTGAATTATTTATGCAGTGAAGTTTAACCTATCAGTTCTTACTATGGAATCATAAAGGATTCCATATTTGAGTCATAAAGGATTCAATATCAAGTAAATGTGGTAGCCTCCGTGGAGTTGCCATAAGGTCAGATTCAGATATAACTGGATCCATATGTCAGGATTATTATCCACAGTGGTAATATTGATTATTTTACAAATAGAAATCCACATTAGTCATTGACCTTTGATGCACCACATTTACTTGATAGCGAATCCTTCATGACTCTAGTAGTTGAGCCTATGACTCCTTAATAATGAGGTAAAATATAACTGCATACATAATTCAAGTATCAGACATTATTCACATAATGTTATTTCAGCTCTTTTGAGCTCGACCAATTATCCATCAGCCACTTCTGCAGTGCACAGTTTGCCTTATTAGCAGGCCTCTCCTTATGTCCACAACAGTAATAGTGTGTCAATCACATGCTATGGGGACGATGCCATATGCCAAAGGTTGACATGGAAAGCTCAGCATTTTAACATACAAATTCATTTCAGCTGCATAGAACTGTTTATATTCCTAATACACAGCAGGCAGTTAAGTTCCACTCCTGCAAAATGGTTGGTGACACATTTCCTGTTGAATTGACTACTTTCAAGGAGATAATAGATCAGTAACCAATACGTTGTTGTCTTTTCACAAGTTATCATATCCAATGGCTTGATCTCATCTACAACAAAACTTGCATACGAGCAACATGTGGAAAATGTGATATGCTGAGTAGGGCAGTAAGACCATGCCAGAAGTAAAACCAAGATACAGGTGCAGGTGCAGTGCATGACAACAGGAAAGAAATTATTCTTGCCAAGCAGGATGAAAAAGGCCCAAGGGAATGACATCGACATTCCACACTCTGATGACACGGAACTGAGGGACGAGACTACCTTCATAACAGCAAAGTCAAAATGCAAATAAAACCACTCAACATCGGGACTGGAGAAGTAACAGCACACATCAACTTCCTGCAGAGACAAACATGGCGAACGAAGATCGAAGTAAGTAGCAGACATAAAAAAAAAGGGCCAAGGGAATGACATCGACATTCCACACTCTACTGACACGTAACTGAGGGACCAGCGAAATCCGGGCCATCACGGAAATGGCCAAAAACCGTGTTCATGTGGAACGGGCAATAAAAAGGCTTAAGGATTTTAAGATCCTAAAGCCTGTTCCACATTATCAGCGGCAGTCAGCAAATGTCCTGGTGCAGTTATGCTGTGCCCTGGTGAATCTGCAGGCTCCACTGATCCAGGAGGTTGCCCACACCCTCACCACTGAATAGTTTGTATGTAATTTTCTTGCGTGTAATATTTTTTTCTTTCCATAATGTCCTCATTTCAATATTCTGATTCTCATTTCAATAAGGCAATTGTCCTGATATTTCTCATTTGTTTAAAAAGAAAACCATAATGAACTACAATGTTTTCAGCTTCAATACAACCCTTTGCAAAATGTTACCTTTTCTATGAAAAGTATAAGAATACAAAGATCTTCTGTTAAGTATTTCAATCACCGTGTTTGTCCATTTGTCTGGTGTTTTCCACAAACAATGGGGAGTGTTGGGGGGCAGAGAGACGATGGCTGGTTTAGGATGCCTTGCTCCAGAGAAGGTTTAAGGTTGGATCATTGGCTTCCCTAATATTGCAAAAAGGTACTGACGGGAGACGCGACGAGAACGCTGATCCATGTCTCCCACAACGAAAAAATGCCGGGGGCAGTAAGGACAACTGAAAATATTCTTTTAAAACTATTTACACACTTTTCACACCTCCTCAACACTGGCCAACACAGGCAGCATATGCTGGTGGTAAAATGTCTCTAGGACAGATACATTGCCACTCCATAAGACAACAAAATAGCACAAAGACCGACCAGTGATGTGAAGCTGACCCTGTACCTGATGCCAGTATGGGTGGCCTTCACGCAGCTCATAAGATCCCCCAGCTTCGCGAAGGCAAAACAATGGCGAAGGGGTAGCCTCTGAGATGGTCCCATTGCGGTGGCTGTATGGGCACTTCACCTCCAACAGTGCATCAGGCTCCACTAGTCCATCAGGGGATGCCCCAAGGACACCTGACGGGGTCACGTAAAGGCCACACTGTTGAACGTCCTTCTGGTAGGCCAGCTTGAAAGCCTTCACCCCCTCTGGCTCATTCACTATCCCCCAGTTAACAGTCAACACACCATCCAGCTGGTATCCCTCCACACCATCCAGCTGGTATATGGATGTCGGCCTCTCCACTGAACACCACTGAGTGCATCTTAATATGGGACCTTGCCTCCTCCACTTGCTTCTCGTCATGATGACATCACTGACAACAGCATTATATTTCAATATCTTGCAAAAGCTCAATTGTAGAGTCTTTTTCTCGTTTGCAATTGTTATGGTGAATGAAAAACAGTCCCTCAAAAGTTGTGGCTAGGCTGACAGCTGGGAAACTTTATCGTTTTCTCCACGGAGGAGGGGCCAGGAGGCGGGGCGAGGAGACAAGCGCAAGTGGAGGAGGCAAGGTCACATATTAAGATGCACTCACTGTGTGTTTTTTGATTTTGACATTTCAACACAAATTAGTACACCCAACAATGTCATTCACAGATGACGCATTAATGCCTCTGCTGAGCTTAAGATTTCAGACCTCATCAAATCAGGCGACCTACTAAATGGTCACTGCACACCTGAGGAAATGCTTGATAGCTTCAAATGATAGAGGGGTGTAACATTCTCCTAAGGGACTGTACGTTATTTACCGGGGGGGGGGGGCTGGTGCGCTGGAAGTCCGGTCAAAAAAAAAAATCATGGCCCCCCCCTCCACCTCAATTTTTTTCCCCATGGCCCTCCCCCCACTTCAATTTTGTTTTCCCATGGCCCTCCCCCTACAGGTAAAAAAAAAATGTAAAATTGGTAGATGAACAACCATCATGAGAACAGTCAGAGTAGCCTACATCAAGGGCGGTTGTCTGCACTATTATGTGCTATCGATATGGATATGGAGTGGATACCTATGAGAAAGCGCTAGAATCTACCACTGAGGCTGCATGGGATGCCTTTTTAACTCCACTGTCACCAAGACAAATTGCCTTCACTATTTTTTTACGTGTTAAGTAATAATAATAATAATAATAATAATAATAATAATAATGATAATAAAAACTTCCATTTCAATACCAATGTCCGAGTTGTTACTACTGTAAACTACAAAGTGGAGAGAGTTTCCCCACCGCAGCTTCAATATTTCCCTGCTCGACAAGCAGCGCCTTTTTTTACATGTTCAGCACAGTAGCGAAGCCAGGGACGCAGGAACTGGTTTTGACCAGGGGGTGCTGTGAAAAAAAAATCTGTTTTTTAGCTGCAATTTCCTGCGTTCTAATCAATTTTAGGGTGAGGAATGGCGAATCACATCTGAATAACTTCCTCATGTTTTATGTAGCCTAAACAAGGATGGCTAGATTTAACTTTTTTTTTCTTTAACATCTCACTTTGACATTATTAAGTTCTTCTTGCGGAAGTGAAACGCGCACCTGATGTGGAGGTGAGGGCGTGTTCAAGAGCAAATCGCGCTGCCTTGACAGTTTGTCTCTTCAGCATGGGCAGTGTGCAATGTGTGAAATTAGAAGAAATGCTTTGACTAGGCTATGCGATGCACTCGTGAGAGGTGACCGGGCTTTCAAATAATTTAGATTTTCTTGCAATTGCGACTGTGGATCAGGTGCATCTCGATCAGGACCCCTGTCCTGTCTCCCAGACCGCGCATAAAAGCACGCACGCACACACACAGGCATAGCTCTACCTTCCCGAATGTAATTACACTCTGACGGCCAAAGAGTTCGGGATGTGATCGGAGCAAGAAGTAGGCTAAGCGCCAAAGCAGCTCGAGCCATTGCTGGCTATTGATACAGGGAGAGTGAGAAAGCCACCTTTAGTTTGCATTTAACGTAGGGCATATTTAAGACGCATTAATAGGTGGTGCTATGGTGGTCAAATCAGCAGCAAGAGGCAAAAGGAACAAATTGCCAAAACAGAACCAGTACAACATTCCAAAACATCCAACAATAGCACAGCCATTACACACCGCGGCAATTCAACTTTGACAACTGTGATGATAGACAAGCCAGGCACACAATCGGCTGTGCACTCCTTCAGATTCACCCCATAGCCAACTCCGAGGCTAAGCTAGACTACTTCACCAGCAACAGGCAAGACCTAGCATACCAATACACGCTTGTACGAATCCAATCTCCACAGCAAGAAACAAAAGTCACTTCTTACCTGACACGATGCACAACTTTGGTGACATTCCCTTCACGCTTTAAATGTAGGCCTACATAATTCCTTGCTTAGTTGGTCCGTTTTTGTTCACCAAAGTGATGAGACTTCTCTTCACAACAAGTTAGCTCCTCCAATGGTTTCAAGACCTTATGATGCATGGCCAACACATCGCCCTTAATACCACTTTTATTACTACCTTGACACCACAAGCTAAACAAAACAAGCTCGCGTCACTGCACCGTTCTACCAAAGTACGTCTAGGGGTAGGCCTACTGTTCTTTCCCGTCTGGTTGGGGTTCTTTGAACACAAATGTAAAGCACACGGCGGTGCTGTCGTGCCGAAAAGCGAGTGCCTGCCAAAACACGAGTGCCGTCATTGAAACCAATGGAAACCGATGACCATTTTTTCAGATAGTTTTTACCCATTTTTGCAGATAAATCTGACACAATTTAAGATGGAAAGCCTATCAATAAAGCATCTACATTCCTTCTGGAAGTATTACAAAGAACTGGTTACAATTTCAGTATTATTTCCATGAAAGAATCGAAGAATTGTCATAACAAATGTTACAGTTTCATTCAAATAGCTCATATTAAGTGCAGGACGAGTAATGTTTCATAAGCATGTTTTTAGTTCATAAATTATGTAATTCATTCTGCAAGAAATTGTATAATGTTCTCTCAAAAAATGTCATTGGTTTCAATGAGGGCACTCGTGTTCTGGCAGGCACTCACTTTTTGGCACGACAGTGCCAATAAATAAAACCATGACTTACCAGAGGCTGTGACCACCAGTTGACTACAACACCTCTCCAAAATTCCTCTGGAAATGCCCATCCAATTCGTTGTCAAAACTTCCCAAACTGTTATAGTTCACCTCAGCTAGTTTGATATTTGCTCACGGGCATTTCCTATGATGCTCAATGTTCCTCCGTAGCACTAGCAATCCTACAGTGAAAGAGAGTCAGCGCGGGCAATCTACAGTAGCTGCACCTGATAGTTTTTTGACTACAGATACACGCTTCAGTGCTATAGTATGCACCGGGACCTTGCATCGCAAAGCGATGTGTTTCAGAGCATGTTTTATTATTGTTTAAAAAAATAAATAAAAATAAAATAAAATAAATTCGTTTTTTTCCCCATGGCCCTCCCCCTAACTCCGATTTTTTTTGCCATGGCCCTCCCCTC
Source organism: Engraulis encrasicolus (assembly GCF_034702125.1). Classification (NCBI taxonomy): domain Eukaryota; kingdom Metazoa; phylum Chordata; class Actinopteri; order Clupeiformes; family Engraulidae; genus Engraulis; species Engraulis encrasicolus. The sequence goes on along the minus strand of NW_026945495.1, from coordinate 32,296 downwards.
CACCTCATTTTTTTTCATCATGGCCCCCCCCCCCCCACGCACCAGCCCCCCCCCCCCGGTAAATTACGAACAGTCCCTAAGCACTTGAGCTCATTGAAATAGACCCAGAAGACATGGGAAACTGTTGTTTGCTTACAGAAGTCTGCAGAAGTTCTAAATAATAAAGCATTGCATATCCTGTGCTACAGTGGAAATGGACCATCCAACTTGTGTTAGTGCCAACTTCAAAGTCAGCCTCCATGATGACATGCGGGTGCAGTAGTGCATTGGTTAAGATGTTCTCACTCATCTGTAGAGTTAAATACAGTGCTGAATGATATAATGGGGTTTAAACAGCATGGAAAGCCACTCATGCATTGTATTTTGAAGGGAGATCTTCGATTACTGCCACATTACATTACTGCCAAACACTACACTGTTTTTTATATATATAAAATCATCTCATCGGTTAATGTATTTAACTGTTAAGTGTTGTCTTTTGTTTTGTTTTTAGTCTTCCTCGACATTTGCTGCCATTTATTGTCCCCGTCCCAACTCTTTTGAGACGTGTTGGATTTATCAAATTAGAAATGAGTACATATGTCCCCCAAAACAATATTTTTTCTCGGTTTTAACACTTAATATGTTGTCTTTTCACTATTCTCCATCTAATGAATATATTGAATGCTTTGAAAATGATAGCATTTTGATTTTGTTTACCAAACGTCCCAACTTCATCGGAGTTGGGGTTTGTAGTAGGAGCCACACGCAATGTTAATGTTGCAGCAAAGTTTGAGCTCTTTCCATCAGATTAGAATGATGACTGATATCCTCAACTTTCTCACCAACAACACCACTTTGAAGCGGACGGAATGCCACCTCCAACATGCACTGAGCAGTACTCCTCGCCTTACAATCAACTGAAATGTGTGATTGTTGCTAGACTTTGTGGTGGATCCGCAGAATCCATACTCAGTGACTGTTAATGCACCCGCTCCACTGCACAATCTGCTGAGCAACCAGGTTGTCGCACCTCGCCTGCGCAACCGTCTCCAAAGCTTGTCTTCAGCTTATACAGGCAGGATAGGTTAGTTCTCACGAACATACAGTAAGATAAGTGGAACTGTTTCAAAAAGGAATCTTCTGCAGTACAAAGATCAACCATAGTCATCAAGTCATCAACCAATCATCATAAAGGAGCAGAAGTTGGTCTCATCTAAAGACATAGCTGAGGCACATAGGAGAATGGACATTGCTGAAGTATTCAGCAGATCTCATGATGTCCTTTCAGCATCACCCCTGTTAGATGGTGACCTTCCGTTGGTTGTTAACAAGTCAAAGCTTGTCAGTGAAATTGAGCCTCACCTTAAAGGGGTATGCCACTATTTTGGGGCTTAATACAGTTAAAATCGTTGGCTGGGGTTTATAAAGGTGGTAATGTGTCTTATTTTTCATGTTAAGCGTTGTCTTGCTGTAAGACAAGTTAAAAGAGGGAATATGTCGCTAAGCTAGTGAAGGTCAATGTATCCGTGTAGCATTGTAGCATGCTACACGGATACATTGACTTTCACTAGCTTAGCGACATATTCCCTCTTTTAACTTGTCTTAAAGCAAGACAACGGCTTACATGAAAAGTAAGACACTTTACCACCTTTATAAACTCTGGCCAACGATTTTAACTGTATTAAGCCCCAAAATAGTGGCATACCCCTTTAATCTCACCCAATGAAGCTCTGAGTCTACATATTGTCCTCATGTTCGGGTAGGCTTCATGTCAAAGATCCGTCAGATGCCTCTGGCAGAAATTAGGCGCTGTCATCAATGCCACCATCAAGTCATCTTGTGACTCCTACATTGAGATGTCATTGAAGGAAGGTGAACACATGGGGCTTACCAACCCAACAACAGCCGTTGGCATCATTGGCATGAACGGACAAACACCCATTCCTCATCAACTTGATAAGTTCTGGGCCTCTGTGGAGAACAAGTGAAATCTCCAATTATTAGTTCCAGACATGATTTATTATCAAACCAGAATCAATACTACTGTCATTGTCAACCCTATTGTTGTTGATGATGAGGTGCTACCAGCAAAGTCAGCTGATGGTGAAGAGATTCCAGAGCTCTTGAACTGCGTTGATGAGGCTTAGGCCAGGTTGCTGGTGCATGTGAGTGCGCTGTTTGTGTGAAGCAGAGCAGACAAGTTGTTATAGACTCAAATGATACACATTTGCATTGCTTCTCCACTACAGCCCATATTTCCAAGAATTTGGTTTGCAAGAGATTTTCCAGCAGTATGGCACTGGTTAGATGAGGAGAATGCTTCCCCTCCATCAATTAGTCTCTCATTTTAGAGCATCACTGACTGTGAACATATCCTGTAAGGAGATGATTGCATGAGTAGGGGGTTGCATGAGGTTGGGACTAAACATGCAGCCATGGTTTCTGATCCAGTCCAGTACTTGGCTAACTTTGGAGAGGCCAAAATATTGACAGAGCAAGATGCCACATTGGCTGAGAAGTACTTGGTGCGTGTCTGGGCTGGGGCCAGATAAACCACAACAGCTGTAATATTTGATGATCACAGAGCAGAAATGTACAGCAGTGGTGCTGGACAGGGCTTGAAAACGAAATTATTTTTCAAATGTTCCGTTCCGAACGGTTCAGGCAGGTTTCAGTTTACGTAACGTTCTTGCAATCGTTCCGTCAGAAAAATATCGTTCCTGAACCGCTTCGGAACGAAAAATAACGTTCGTTCTTAAAGGGGTATGCCACTATTTTGTGCCTTAATACAGTTAAAATCGTTGGCTGGGGTTTATAAAGGTGGTAAGGTGTCTTACTTTTCATGTAAGCCGTTGTCTTGCTTTAAGACAAGTGAAAAGAGGGAGCATGTCGCTAAGCTAGTGAAAGTCAATGCATCCGTACAATGCTACATGGATACATTGACTTTCACTAGCTTAGCGACATATTCCCTCTTTTAACTTCTCTTAAAGCAAGACAACGCTTAACATGAAAAATAAGACACTTTACCACGTTTATAAACCCCAGCCAACGATTTTAACTGTATTAAGCCCCAAAATAGTGGCATACCCCTTTAACGTTCCTGCCGTGTTTAACGGCCATATTAAGTCTATTTTCGTGGACTTTATCTTAGAATAGACATACTCATTATTTCCCCTTGATTTACACAGTTATTCTCAAAAATAATAACACACCCAAAAACACTCAGATGGGCTATCCATCCTGGCAGATTTAACCTATGCCTATAATTCTTATCAACAGTAGCCCATGCCGGGGTCAGCCCAATGTTCCCACGGCCCATTGGTCCCACAGCCCATTGGTCCCACATTGCTAAGACTTTTGCGTTTTTTCAAAACTAGGCCCAATGGTCCCACAGCCCATTGGTCCCACAGCCCATTGGTCCCACATCACTAAGATTTTTAAATTTATTTTTAGGTCCGTTGGTCCCACAGCCCATTGGTCCCACAGTCCATTGGTCCCACATCACAAACACTTCAATGGGCTGTGGGACCAAGGGACCCACTAGTTTGACGCCCTCTCGGTACTTCACATGATAATCAAACATTTCAAACAAGCGATTTAAGGTTAGGGTTAGGTTTAGGGTTAAGGTTAGGGTTAGGGTTAGGTTTAGGGTTAAGGTTAGGATTAGGGTCGTATGACGTAAGCGGTAAGTACCGAAAGAGCCTTGAACTAGTGAGTCCCGTGGGACCAATGGGCCTAGAAATTCAAATAAAAAAGCAACGTGGGACCAATGGGCTGTGGGACCAATGGACTGTGGGACCAATGGGCTGTGGGACCAATGGGCCTAAAAAATGAAAAAAAGTCTTAGTGATGTGGGACCAATGGGCTGTGGGACCAATGGGTTGTGGGACCAATGGGCTGTGGGACCAGTGGGCCGTGGGACCAATGGGCTGTGGGACCAATGGGGCGTGGGAACATTGGTACGCTCCCCCTTTGCCAGCCCAGTAGCGGTGGGTGGAAATGTTGATTAGGGAAGCACAATACAGAATAGCGCAGGTGACGTTAGCATAATAAGAGGTGTCGATAGGCATGGATTTCAGTTCTTGCCTAGCTCTATTTAATAGGCCAGTGCAGCAAGTGAAATGTGTAAGTAAAAGGGACACAAGCTTGCTCCACATAAAAAATCCCAAACTCTTTTGAGATGTGCACGATGCAAGGGGTCACTAGAGAAGGGACAGGTTGCATAGTCTAAAACCTCGGATGCTCTCAGATATCGGCTACCAACCATTCCAGCGCAAGTCCATCATCACAAAACCGGAGACCTTTTGTAGCCTAACAGACAAGCGTCACAAAATAGTAAGAGTTTCCACGTAGGCTACTCCAGATCCCCATCAGCCCAGCCCTCTGCACGACAGAAGAGAATAATAACTTAAACAACAACAAATGCGCTGTCTTTCTCTATCCCTGCTTGTTGTCACACGCAACCTACTGTTATTCGTGATGACAGCCAGGAAATATTGCGCAATACTGAGGAAACCATCGAAACATTGAGTGGGCCAGCTAGCGTCAGTCCATCTGCCACGAATGACTTTATCCCGCATTGACCACAACAACAGATAAATAAGACGTCCTTGATTACAGCACATAAAACACCAGCTCTCACCTCCCTTCTCTACAACCGACAGTGGGATACGCTGCGCACAACAAAAGCACCTCAGTAACTTTACGACAACATAATTTGCCATAACCGCATTGAACATCGAGGCACTCGGCGGTGCCATTACAAGTAGTAAGCTAAACATGACTTACCCACCAGTTCTCAAGAGCACTCTGTGAATTAGGTTCATCAAATCACCTATCCAATTCCTTTGCAAATCATAGACTGTATGGTCCAAATACTGTCCCTGTAGGAATCCCAACACCGATCTCAAGACATGTTCTCTTTTGTTCTCCATTGTGTCAATATAAAACTCTGTACGGTCCGTGAATGAGACTGAAGAACAGCGCGCGGGTAAAGTGTCATCTCTCTTACAAAAACGTATTTGATATTGGTGGTCAACAACTTTAGGGCGGGTTTATTAGAGCCAACTTCCAATCACTACGAGAAAGCCAGGAGAAGCACATCCGTAAAATTTACCCAGGAAGTTTCTCCATACAATGCACAGCATTACAGCCGCACTCTGATTGGCCAATGCTCCTCAATATTTTATCAATCGGCGGCAAGAGCTCAGGTGAAGCAAAATGCTGTTGCTGTAGGCTATGCATGCATCCCCTCATACACGTCAGTAGCCGAACTAAAAGACTGCTCGTCGCCATGGTTACTCCTCAAACAAAATCGTGCACTTGTATGAAATATAGAGAACAAAAAAAAAACGTTATTAACCGGTTTGTGGATTTCAGAATAACGTTTTTGTTCCGGAACACTTGAAGACCATTTCGTTTTCGTTTCCGTTTCCGTTCCTCGTAAAATTCCATAAAATTTCATTCGTTTTCGGTTTTCGTTTTCGTTCCTTGAACCGGTTCGGAGCTCTGGTGCTGGAATCAATGCTCTTCCTCCCATCAGTAGTGCTATAAGAGGGCACATTCAGAGAGGGGCATTTCTAGTTCATAGAGTCTGCAAAATACTAACAAGAACCAAGGACCCCAAAATAAGGCATGAGCCTAAGCAACATGGGTGGCAGGAGCACATTAAAATGCCTGAAACCATTATCATAAGATATGATTATCATAATGATAACATGATTTTTTGAGTTAAAATAAATAAATCACTACAATGTTACAATGTTCCACCTTAGTAAATGTATTGTGTTTTGGGCTTAATTTAAGCCTAGGTCTTTATCATCACATTTATTCATTAATTGTTTATGCTATGATGGTCCCTAAAGTGTTAAGAAATATTAAATGTTAGAAATGTTAGATTTACATTTATAGTGGCAGTTCCTTATTCTTAATAATGACCTAATGGGCAAGCACATGGCTGAGTTCTTCAGAATAGGAAAAAGACCTTGACCTTGACCTTTTAAGGACTTTACTGATACAAATAATCATAATGTGAGGAGTTGATCTCCCCCCTCCTCACTGCTTCGCTGTGAACTCTTATAAGAGTAGCGTTTTGCGAGGTTACTCGCAGGTGCCTTGGCTACGTTTGCGCAAGCAAAGCGCAACGCGAATTTCATATTCATATTTACTGACTCGCATACACTCGCACACATACACTCACGAAATGCACCAGGACTCTCAAGGGACAATGTAATGCTTGTGGACAATATTTGTGTGCTTGGTGTGAACTTGGGAAAAGTTTGTGACTTGTGGGGGGAAACGGGGAAGTGTTGGAGGCGGCGCCATTGCAACAGCCTCTCAGTTTGGCGTTTCCACATACACAACCCCGACAGTGAAACTCACTCATGTATCATTTCTCCCGTCTGCCACAAAGTAACTTTTACACCATCTTTGACACGTAGTAAGGGCCCTACTACCATGTCTCATTTTCCACACATTTTCCACTGTTAATTTCCCCATAGTCTCGAACACAAACATTACCAACTTACCTGTCTGCCGCCTCCAGCACAACTGCCGTGTGAAACGCGAGCGCTGGGAGAGGAGGGGTTTTCTCTCCAGCCTCGGAACTGTGGGAGCGCGCATTTTGAACATTGGGGGGGAATGTGTGCATTACGCAGTTATCTGTATGTTTATTTTCTTTTTGTTATTTTGTTATGATTCTATTATGGTGGTGGATAATCGGGATTATGTTTATTTTGGTTTAGAGGGGTTTATGGTTTATGTAAATACTTTTCTTTGATATACTTACCTGTTAATGGGACTCAGCTCTGATTGGCTAATTTAGAAGGGAGAGGTTTCCTTTTCAAACAGGGCCTCATTTCTGTTCAGGAGAGCAATGGGGTATGAGCTATATGTAAGTACAATGCAATGCTGACTGGCTGTATTGTTGGAAGGCCAAATGCTATTGGTTTTTTCTGTTTGTGAATAACCGGGGGTTAAAAGCTAATTGCTGAAAGCATATTTTTTACTTTTTAAAAAATTATTTACTTAATTTACATTTTTGATTATTTTTCATCACTTATTTTTGGACTGTTTTTGCATTGCACCCCATGCGGGTATTCTTGGAACTGCGCAGAATGTTAAAATAAATCACAAACTATTTTTGTACGTCTTGACTCCTGAGCCTCCTTCCACCTCCAAGTGTCCAGCCTTGCCTCACCCGTACCCAGGGTACCGCTAGCCCATTCACACATATTATTATATGGTGTGACGTCATCGGTCGAATGCTCCATTCATTTCAACGGGGCTCCCCAACGTTCGCACGTCTGTTATTTTTCGATAACGGACGGGTTGGTCTATAACAGACCGCTGTCAATGGCAACAAGACTTTTCACTGCTAAAGCGACTTTTCAACAAGACTCTAATCAGCTGCTGTGATAGACAACACCTGTTGTCCTGGCTACCTAGCTGTTGCCTAGCGGTGTTCCACAACGGCACTGTTTTGTTTTGCGCAGCCTTTTGACATTAAAAACTATAATAGCCTTAACATTAAATAGGCCTAAAGAAATGTCCCCGCCATGTGTGAATCATTTAAGTATATCCATATAATAAGCGGGTTAACTTTCGGCGAGTCGGTCGCTTTGTTTCCGCTCCGCATCGGGGTCTAAAGATTCTCTCTGTCGTGCTGCTATTCCACGGTAGCGACCTTCTCGCCGAACGTTAACCCTTACATAATATCAGCAAATAACTCCTCGTGCCATAATTGATCATTTGTCTCTCATTTTTACAATGGAAGTCTATTAACGTTCTGCAGAATAGCAAATTTGACCTTGGCAACGACCTTTTAAGGTAAAAATCACACATAATCATCATGTAATTGTCAGAATTGAATTCCTCATGTGTATAAACAGTTTAAAAGTAAAAAGACAGAAATTTGTCATAGGCAATTGTGGCCATATTTGGCGGCCATATTGTGAAAAATCTGGCACTATGGTGGACGAGCACCTCCGTGATTTTTAATGTCTACGAACCCACGAACTCAAATCCAGTGAGAAACGCCCCCAACTCAAAATTGCGAACGGGTCTACAGGGCTGGTCCAGGACTATAGGTGACCTAAGCATGCACATTAAAGATAAGGTTACTAGCCTATGTGTGATCATAGACTCGGATTTGAGCTTTGAGCCTCACATCAACAAGATAACAAAATCTGCCTTTTTCCATCTTAGAAATGTCAACAAAGTGCGCGGTTTGGCCCCCCGACAAGACGCTGAGAAACGTATTCATGCCTTTGTCACCAGTAGGCTAGACTACTGTAATGCTCTCTTCTCTGGTCTCCCAAAAAAATAATTGACAAATTGCAACTCATTCAAAATTCTGCGGCAAGAATCCTAACAAGATCGGCGACGCCGCGTTTGCCTGCTATGCGCCCAAGAGATGGAACGCCCTCCCCATCGAGATCCGATCAGCCACCTCCGTCGACTCCTTTAAGAAGCAGCTGAAGACCCACCTCTTCATCCTTGCCAACTCCTAGCTGCCAAGGCGTCATAGTGTCCCAGCTGCCGCAGCGCCCTTACTACTCGCAACCAGCCCTGGCAGGGGGCTCCCCTAGGTGGCCGCTGGTCTCTGCCTGAGGTTTCTTCCTGACTATAGGGGGTCTTTTTTTCTCAGACTTCACTGAGCTTTTTTTTCCCCCTTACAAACTATGCATCAAGCGAAAGGGAGTTTTTCCTCACCCCTGATGCCACCAGGGGCCGCACCTGAGCGCCCAATCTCTGTGTGACTACCTATGACTTATGATAGGCCCAGCCACTATGGACCTTACACATCTAAGAATCCTGGTCCTATCCTACGTTGACCTTATGACTCTACATTCTCTGTCTATCTCTTCTTCCTCTGCCTTCCTGCTTTTTCTGCCTCTCCTCTATACCTCTCCTTTTAAATCTATCTCTAAAAATGTTTTTTTTTTTCCATTTGTTAAGCACTTTGAGTTACATGCCTTGTATGACACAGTGCTATACAAATACAATTATTATTATTAAATTATTATTAAGAACCAGAATGAGAGAGCACATCACTCCTGTCTTGGCGGACCTGCACTGGTTACCTGTCTCACACAGAATGGACTTTAAGATTCTGCTGACAGTATTTAACCCTCTCGGCGCCACAGGTTTTTGCCCAAAACTGATGATTTTGACATGTTATATTCAAAAGGCTGTGGCTTAACATGGGTAATAGATAGAGCCTGACAATTAATGAGACAAATATTGAGGATGACCCAAAGTTTATTTTGGGAGTAAATTATCCCATCTAATTTGCATATTATGACGTCATATGGTGTCGGCCATTTTTAATTTATAATGAGTTATTGCATATTTTTGCATATTTTTACAATATTTTAAATCATTTATTCAATTTAATGTATAAAAATTCCCCAGACACCTTCACTATTATATTCTGTGCATACAGTTTGGTCTAGAAAGCAAAAATTGTACACTAAAAGTGTAATTTGTAACTAATATAGTGCAACAATGTAGCATAGTGACAAACACAAGTGAATGGACGGTTGCCGTTTTGCCTGTAGGGACTGGTCTATGAAGGTGACAAGTTATTTTTAGTGCATGGACACCCTTCATAGCAATGCCCAGCATACAGATTCTATCCACACTAGGGGTATTATGTGCATTTTGTCCATTTGTGTGTCTTTGAACCAAGTACAGCAGGCCTACAGTAGCCTACAGTAGGCCTGTCAGCGTACACCCTGAAGGACTCTGGGTATGGGCTACATGTCTAAAAACTTGTGCAAATATCTATTCAAACCCAGTGTTACATTTACTGATATACAAATAGGTGATATAAGGAAAGTGTGTGTGTGTGTGTGTGTGTGTGTGTGTGTGTTGGGGGGGGGGGGGGGGGTTACCTAGCCTATATCGCCCATGTCTTTCTGATGCACCAAACCCCAGCTGGTATCACACTTTTTTGTTGCAAATAGACTCAGTCAGGTCGCAATTGGACATAATTATTACTATTATTATATCATTAGAATAGCATTGCTATTTATTTAGACCTGCAGTCGGCAGGAACAGTGTCGAGTAGCGTGAACTATGCTTCCGTTTTGCACCGAGTAGAATGCGCACGAGACCTCTGTGTCTCGGGCGCATACTCCTCTCACTCCATCCCCCACTGTTGGCAGGAATATGCGCACTTCTTTTGTCTTCATTTACTTTTCTACTTAGTATACAAGCTCTTCTACAAACATCCTGACCACTGTCACCCTCCAGATGATGAATATTGACTCTGTAACAGGCAAATTACGACGCGTTGCATCATTCCCCTGTCGTTGCAATGAACGTCGCCAGCATAGCGACAGTATAGCCTACAAAGCAGCATGAAATTACCTCGCATCTCGATCGGAAAAAACCTTCCCTTCCTCAATATACAAGTCTCCTGCAGAAACGAACACTTCTATTGTGTACTTACAAGTGAATGAATGAAGGTTTTTCTTGTTACAGTCCCCATGATCGACGAATAGGCTGTCGATAGTTTCCCTCAGGCAACAGTAACATGGGAAGTATAACGCGGCAGAAAATACACTCCTGTTTGCATATTACCTCATTTAGGGGCGAAATATATGATGAATACATATGTACAATCATGACAAGTTACCATTTGAGTGCATTTGGTCGTTTATTCAGTAGAATTATCCACGTAATGTCACTACAAGGCTGCTTCCGTCTTTCGCGTTGTTTCACAGGGGAAGTTACTTCCGCAATGTCCGAGGTTTGTAGTTTTGTAGTTTTCTTAAACAAAATACCATATAAGGCGTCCCAATGTGTTTAGAACTGAAGTACTACATGTCTGCCACCCAATGGAGTGGAAGTTGAACTACATTTGATATCCTATTTGAAAAAAACGGCCGTTGTAATCAATACGGCATCTCGTCGACAAAAGTCGCCTGTGGCGCCCAGAGGGTTAAAGCATTAAATGGACTTGCCCCTAGTTATATCTCAAGTCAAGTCAAGTTGTATTGTCAATTTCTTTACATGCACTGGTCATACAAAGAATTTGAAATTGTGTTTCTTGCTCTCCCATGCAGACATAGACTAATCTAGGTAAGGACATAGACAGTATAGACATAGACAGCACTCATACATGGACATAAGACAGTATGGACATAGACATTGCTCATACAGACATTTAAAGTGCAAGACTGGACAACAGAAGACTTGTAGAGAACATACATTAAGAGGAGGTATTTTGTTGTGCTTTTCCTAAAAGTCCTTTATAGCGTTATGACATAATAATAGTAGCATTTGAAGAAAATAAATAATTAAAATAGGTTTATTAAATACACCAGCAGCAGTATGTGTGTGTGTGTGTGTGTTTGTATGTGTTTTGTGTGCGTGCGTGTGTGTGTGTGTGTGTGTTTAGTGCAGGTAGAAAGTGCGGTGTGCGTCTGTGTGTGTCTGTGTATCTGTGTATGTGTGTGTGTGTGTGTGTGTGAGTATGAGTTGTGTGTCAGTGTGTGTATGTTTGGGTTTAGTGCAGAAAGTGCGGTGTGCTTGTGTGTGTGTGTGTGTGTGTGTGTGTGTGTGTGTGTGTGTGTGTGTGTGTGTGTGTGTGTGCATGTGTATGTTTTGAGTTAGTGCAGGTGGAATGTTCAGTCGCAGATATGGTGGTGGGGATGAGGGGGGGAGGGTTGTCAGTGGCCTGGCTGGCTAGAGGCTGACAGTGGAGGGAGAGTGGGTTGAGTGTTCAGTATCTTGATTGCTTGATGCATCGTGCTGCTTGCAAGCCTGGTGGTACGGGAACGGAGGCGCCTGTACCTCTTTCCAGAGGGCAGGAGGCTGAACAGTTTGTGTGCAGGGTGGCTTGTGTCTTTGATGATCATCAGTGCTTTCCGGGTGAGGCGTGCGGTGTAAATGTCCTGCAGGGAGGGGAGTGGTACTCCAATGATCTTCTTCGCTGTGTTCACAACACGCTGGAGTGTCTTCCTGTTTTTATCCGTGCAGCTTCCTCCCCACACTGTGATGCAGCTGGACACGACGCTCTCTATGGTTCCTCTGTAGAATGTTGTCATGATGGAGGGTGTAGCACTTGCCTTCTTTAGTTTGCGCAAGAAGTAGAGACGCTGATGGGCCTTCTTCACCAGTGATGTAGTGTTGGTGGTCCAAGAGAGGTCGTCGCTGATGTGCACTCCAAGGAACTTGGTGCTGCTCACTCTTAACCTGACTCTCGCGCAGATGGATTGTCATCCATCTGGAATTTTGGTAGTAACCTTGCTGTTCTAGCTCGAACGTGATTGGAGAAATTAGGTAAGAGTGACGTACTACTTCAACCAATCACATCGAAACGGGCCGTGACGTAGTTTTCAGCGACGCGAGATAGAAGCCACAACAGAGCAGTTAGCATGTTGACAGTAGTCCCAGCCCAGCTAGCATGTGTATAGTGGATCATTGTTGGCGTTTGAACGGCAAGCCGCCTGTGGTATGCCACCTGTGTCCGACATCGGACCACTGACGGTTACAAAACACACAAGGCATCGGTGGATTTTGGTTGGCAATCCGACATAGTGCACGAGTACTCTGCAGGGTCCAAACAGCGGCATGCTACCTGACAATCCACCTACGTGAGAGCCAGGTTACATGCTACCAGCCCCTAGCACCAAGGAGGACGGCTACTCATTTGGTGCCAGCATCGTTTGCATCAGATAAATCACAACAAAGATATGGTAAGTTAGATGTCTTGAAATGGCTATATTTTCTTTTAGTGAACACATCACGGGCATGGGTTTGTCCGTTTCTGACGGGGTGATAAATATTGCAGACAAAATGGACGTCTGCTTGCCTGCACAACCAATGTGACATATATTGATGAATAAAACTTAATCAAGTATGTGTATTTCGCTGAAAATGATTGACCAGCGATAAAATGTTATTCAGACAAAATTGCCAGTCATATGAAAACAATGCAGCCTCAACAGCATGCAGTTGCTACTAGCATTATTGGTTGTGTTCTGGTCACCGTTAGGCATGCCAATTTACCTATGATAATACAGTAAATCGTTTACAGTCCCATACGTTTTGTATATCCTACCATGAGAGAAATATACACCAGGATTGCATTAACTACTCCCGGTGTGCACGATTAACTTCGGGTCTGATTAACTTGGATGGCATAAAGAGCTGTTCACGTCAGACTAGACAGGATGGGGCGTCTTAAGTTCTATTATACACTTTGGAAACTGCATTACGGTTCGACGAGAGGACCATGCCGTCGCACTTTTGCCGTTGTTATTGTGCGCGATTGTATTCTCAAACACTTCAGCTGTGGTCAATTCAAATAGTCGATTCGTGAGTGTGCTAAGCACTTCGATAAGTTGTAGGTGACCATCCCTAGTTGAATGTTCGGACGACCCAAAGTTAATCGTGCTCAACGTCATAAGCTGGGACACACACACACACACACACACACACACACACACACACACACACACACACACACACACACACACACACACACACACACACAGTGTCATTGTTAATTGATCAATGGTGATGTCTTTTCTCTCTCTCGCTCTCTCCATTATTAGGTGACCCAAGACCCACGGTTATATAAGGTATGTCTGATTTATTACATCCATTGCTAGGTCAAAGGCAAAGAGTACATTACTGAAGCAAGCAAAGCCGTATTGTTAAGGGGTGTAAAACCCATTTGTGTAAACAATTAGTTTTTTTCATCAGGGTGGGGATGTGAAATGACTGAGAACCTATTATCAAGGTAAATAGGACCCTTGCTGACCTCACCTGTACCTGTGGCCTCGGAAGGTATCCAATGTTACAGGTTTGAATTCTTAGTAAGAGTAACTGAAAAGTATATGTGCTGTCCTGCACCACTATCCACCTAAACCTACATCCCCTCACAGATTCCATGCCTTTCAAAATATTAGAACAAGATTTCAAGGCATTTTCCTTAAAGAACTTGCAACATTTCAGGAGTGCGTCACCATTTGGGTTTTCATTTTGTACAATACATCACCTAACACCAAGAACGCTACATTTTGTAAGCTATGTTTCTTGCATTGCCAGTAACCAATATTTAAAAGAAAAAAATGTGTATATATAAATTGATATCTTATGTCATTATTTACACTTTCATTACTGTACATTGAAAACAATTAGACAGTGTTTTCTTTTCACAATAAAATTGTATTTGAGTGATTCTCTAATTCGCCTACACTTTTAAGTCCGTGGATTTTATTTGGCAATTCCACTAACTATTAACTGCATCCAATGATGTTTTGGACATTAGAAAACATTTATCTTTCATATAATACAGAAAGTGTAGACATAGCATTATTTCCCTCAGCAAGAATGAATATTTAATACTGGTTTTGGGCGTTTTCATGCCGTCCTGTTTTCCAAATGTCAGATTCAGACTTCATATTAGCATGTAAAGAAACTTGTTTTGCCCAAGACGATTGCAAATGTTGATTCACAGTAATCATCACAATATGACAAAACTGTCAGAAAGACCACTGTCCTTTCCATTATACATGAAATTTGCCATTTTGTGTTTGTCCACGAAAACTGTGTTAACGGTGTCACGGTCTGAAACCTCCTCCATAAATCAGTAATGGTTTGGTCTTAGGCCATACGAATAACATCACGTGATGTCATAACCTCTTTGGCAGGATACGGGAAGACTTTTTGGTAAATATTGAGCTCCATCCTTCCATAATTTAATCCATTCTTTTTCATGTTCTCATAGCGGGAAAATTGCCTGTCAACGGTGTTATCAACATATTCATAAGAATCTGAATTAGAAATCACATGTAGAAAAACACAGATAAAGCATACGGATACATGAATTGATTAAGGTGTTGTGTTGGAACTTCTGAGGTCCTCAGTTAGCACAACGCCATAAAAATGGCTGAAATGTCAACAGTGTTACCGTCAATGGTGTTACAATTAAGTATGACAGTCAGGGTTGCCAGATGAGGCTGATGATTTCCAGCCCAAAAAGTGATCAAAATCCGCCCTAAAAACCCGCCCAATTCTATTGATTTATATGGCAGTGGGAAGGTTTTTCTGATAGATGCCATTTTTACCCGCACCCGGCCATCCTAAGCAGCCCAATTGGGCGGGAACCAGCCCAATCTGGCAACACTGATGACAGTTGAGGAGGAGTATGTTTTTGCCAACTTATATCCATATTGACAGACAAACAAACTAAATAATTTGTGTTCTAGGGAGATGGGTTTGTCTGCTCTGTTTTTTCTCCTAAAAAAGTGCCGACTTGTTCCCCTGCACTGTTGACCGTAACACCGTTGAGTAACACCGTTGACTGTTTTGAAAGTGTTTTTGCGCTATTGATCCCTTATGTGTTGGAAAAATCCTATGAACATACACTAGGGATTATCTCTGGAGAAGGAAGTCTTGTGTAAGGAGGGTGACTATATTCAAATCAGACGTTACAGGGATTTATAATGGAAAATGTGTCAGTCTGTATCACAGTGACTCATAAAATCCTACTTATGAAGCTCAACAATCACATTTTCTATATCAGTTGCACAGATTAAAGACAACATTACTGCTAAGGGACATAAGCACTTTCAAACATATATTGTTTCAACTCTGTAGTATTTTTATATATGTTTGAAATGACATAGTATTTGTCCATAACACTGTTGACAAAATAATTAAGCAAATGTTCGCTTTCATTAGAGTATTTATCAAATGATTTAAGATTAAGCTTGGCAATTTGTTTGTTTGGAAACTTAAATATATACACTATGTAAACATCTAGGTCATTTAGTTGAAAAAAAATGCTGATAATTGACATTTTGCTTTTGCCAAAAGCGTAGGGGAATCGTAGAATCACTCATTTACATATGTTCCAATTACTTGTGTACACCATTATTTACACCATTTGTTCAATATTCGGTTCGATATTGTGACAAGATTCCACTTCTTTGTTCCTAATGGATGATGGTTAGATTCTGAACTAATGCTGTGTTACATGTTCCATTATGTCTATGAATCTGTCATTAGGGAGAGTCAGTCACAAAAAGCCTCGCTCACAACCAGTAGCATGAAGTACCTTAAAACCATAGGTTGTTTTGTAACTGATGTCAAATGTAAGGACTGTTGTTGACTGCTGCCTCATTAGGCTTTGTCCCAAACCCAGAGCAGACAGTCTCGTTAATGAAAGTGGCACATCTGGTATTTAAGTACACATGTTCTGTACAGCTGTCAGCAGACCATGATAACATTTCCAACTCTTCAGTAATGTCTAGATCTTGGTGGAGTAGTGTAGTGTAGATTCTATACACATGTGGTTGTACAGGCGCATTTTGAAACAGGCTCAACACAGAAGACCAAAGAAATGGAATTGTGGTAGGTGCAACACGTATGACCTGGCTGGCTCCAAACTTGTGGTGCGCATGCTCTGTGCCAGCCATTACTGAACTCACTGTCTTGTCTACCCAGAGTGTTCATTTGATGGTTTACAACAGTACAAGTGAGGGAAGAGCCTAATTCAATTTCCACTGTACATGTGTAGCAGCTGGATGACCCGGTCTGTGATGACAATCCCAGCAGACGCTGCCAACTCCATGACTTGCCTACCTGAAAACAACACACAATGTTAAAATAGAATCGGCAAACAAGGCAACTGTAATTCTAAATACTCTATAGGCCTAGTATCTGCATTTTAATTCATACCTATTTAAGGCTAAGACCTGAACAGCAGTAGGCTACTATTACTTAGTTTTAAATTTACTGCTGACCGAAAGGGAGACTTGGGGTTGCCAGTAGCTGGTGAGTGACAGGCCTCACCCTGTTTTTATTCCAGTACCCTCTTGTGTAAATTCTGTTTCCACACGAAGTAGGTCTCTTAACCATGCAAAATCTGTGATTACTTTAGTCTTTACCATCGAAACAGGTTAACAACTAGGGCAGAAAGTGAAAAGGGGAAGCCCACAGACCTATACCAATATGTATAGGTCTGTGGGGAAGCCATCCTGGTGAGTTTGAAGTCAGAATGTCGTCGTGAAATAAACATTCCATCTCTCACATGCTGACGTTTTGGGACATGCTGCATTGGCAGCGATCACGGGGATAGTACATTTAATTTAACACGAACTTTATAGCATAAACAAATTTGTCTGAATGCGAAATCTTGGCATACTATCATGATCAACAGCACTCAGTCACCATAGCATGCGAGGTCTGGAAATGAGGCTTGTACAATATTGAATTACCGGCACTATGGGGGCATTCACAGTTGTAGCCTACCATATCAGTCATTGTTTCACACACATCAAAAACACATTAGAAATAACCAAGAGGTTTTCACTCACCATTTATATGTGGCATGGACCTCTCGACTAAAATCCCCACTTAAAGTTGGTCTTGTAAACAGTTGAAGACTGCGCTCTGCTCACTCGCTGCGCTCTGCTCATTCTCCTTCAGTGGATCATTGGAAGAAGAGCGAGAACGTTCTTGCCACCAACTAATTCCTTGTTTTCTGTTCCTCTCTCAAAGAATGAATGTTTGGTAGTTTTGATAACACTTGAAATCGCGGAGTTCATACAGTATGCAGGCCGCCGTTGTTGTGCTAGCCACACTGACTGAGGGGTGTGCTAGCAGCACTACAGTGATGTCGCGCAAGATGCTACGTCATACCCGTCAACGCCTCACTCCACGATGATTGACATTGACATTGTCCAATGGTCGGGGCACGTTTATTTTCTACTCGAGGACTTCGGGCTCGACAAGGCTGAACCAGACCCCTGTGCGAGCTCACGAAGTTTAAAGAAGATGCACGAAGCACTCGGGGTCTCGCGAGAGCCAGGCTAGCTCACTCTCTCCACAGCATCACCGTCGATGGTCAGTGGTGGCAGCTGTTTTTGGACCCTCTGAAAGTTGACAACAATCTCCTTGGTCTTGTTGACATTCAGCAGGAGGTTGTTGTCTTTGCACCATCTGGCCAGCAGGTCTACTTCTTCTCTGAAGTGGGTCTCATCGCCCTTAGTGATGAGGCCCACCAGTGTTGTATCATCCGCAAACTTCACTAGATGGTTAGTGCTGTGGGTCGTTGTGCAGTCATGTGTCAGCAGCGTGAACAGCAGGGGGCTGAGAACACAACCTTGCGGAGCCCCCGTGCTCAGGGTCAGGGTGCTTGATATCTCTGACATGCTCTCTTTTTATGCCCCTGCTCGAGCTCTCAGGTCCACTGATGCCAAGCTGCTAAGGCCCCCCCGCAAAAGAAGATCGGCGACGCGTTCGTTTGCTATGCGCCCAAGAGATGGAACGCCCTCCCCATCGAGATCCGATCAGCCAGCTCCATCGACTCCTTCAAGAAGCAGCTGAAGACCCACCTCTTCATCCTTGCCAACTCCTAGCTGCCAAGGCGTCATAGTGTCCCAGCTGCCGCAGCGTCCCTATTGCTCACAACCAGCCCTGGCAGGGGGCTCCCAGGTGGCCGCTGGTCTCTGCCTGAGGTTTCTTCCTGCCTACAGGGGTTTTTTCTCAGACCTCATTGAGCTTTTCCCCCCTACAAACTATGATTCCTGATGCCACCAGGGGCCGCACCTGAGCGCCCAATCCCTGTGTGACTATCTATGACTTGTGCTAGGTCCAGCCACTATAGACCTTACGCATCTAAGAATCCTGATCCTAACCTACGTTGACCTTATGACTCTACAATCTCTATCTATCTCTTCTTCCTCTGCCTTCCTGCTATTTCTGCCTCTCCTCTATACCTCTCCTTTTAAATCCATCTCTAACAATTATGTTTTTTTCCCATTTGTTAAGCACTTTGAGTTACATGCCTTGTATGACACAGTGCTATACAAATACAATTATTATTATTATTATTATTATTATTATTATTATTATTATTATTATTATTATTATCCCTCAAGGACCCTCTTCATCAGGGACTGGCATGGAGTGGCCCGACGGGACTGCAACACTGCACCAAAGTTGCTCGCCGTCAACCTGCCCTGACGATAAAGTTGCCACTGAGGGTTCCGACGCTGTCCCATGGTGGCTGTCTGGATGGAGGACCGCTGCTCTTCAGTGAGGGTCATGGAGGCAAGGATGGCTTCCAACCCCTGACCCTTCTTCTCCCGAATCAGCTGTGGAACTGTCAGGATGGACAGATTTTCGGACTGTGGCTCCGGAGCTAACAGCCAAGCCATTCCACACTTTCACATCCCTGGTTAGTGGATTGTAGACCTCTGATACCTGCGGGTACAGCTCAGACACCTCCTGGGGGGGAAGGGGGAGGGGGGGGCTTCGAAGTGCTGGCCTTGCTCCACTGACACGCAACAACTGTGGCACTGATGTTGTGGATGGCGTGAATTGTCAGAGCTGCTGCATGGCTGCACTTGTACTCTCCCCTTGGGCATTCACAAGTAGAGCTGAGGATAGTCCCATCATCTCTCAACCAAATCTGTGAAAACACTAGCGACAGAACTTCACATACACTGAATAGAAAGACCTTAGCCTGATGAACCAGGCTAAATGTGGATGTCTGATGAGAACAACCTTCCCTCAAAACCCTGCCCGCTTTGATTCAAAACACATCTTTGCGTTGTAATTGGTTTGCCAGATTCATGGCATTCTGGCTTCATTGAATCATTATGCGAGGCCAGACCCACCCGTAGACAAAACATTTTGCCGTCCAGCGGGTGGCGCTGGTTCACCAGGCTAGAAAGACCTACAACAAAAGTTATACCACAACAGATCTGCAGATACAACTACTTGTTTTCATGGTTGTCCTCCGTACACATCCTCTGTGCGGTAATGGGATTTCAATTGCAGAGGCAGTGTTGCCAGGTTGGGCGGGTGCCCGCCAAATTGGGCTACTTGGGAAGAGCGTCGGCGGGCAAAAAAACGGGGGAAATTGGCCATTTGGCGTTTTTTTAAGCCATTTTGGGCCCATAGAAGTCAATGTAATTTGTTGAATTTGGGCGGAATTTAGCGCATTTTGGCGGTTTTTGAGAACCAATTGGGCGGGATTTGGTCAGACACATCTGGCAACACTGTGCAGAGGTTGCATACTAGTGCAGTGTACATTCATAGTTATGCTTGCGTGGTTGTGGTAGGGACAAGCAAAAAAAAGCTGGAAGGACCTTCAGTGTGTGTGTCCGCGCGCCACACACACACACACACACACACACACACACACGGCATGTTGGCTACTGTAATGCAATACTGTACAAACCCGATTCCAAAAAAGTTGAAACACTTTCTGTTTTGTGAAGAAATAGAAAAGGCGCCAATTTTGACAACATTGAATGCATACATAGGCATATGATTGACAATTGGGAAAAGTCAACACGTCAATTCTTGACACCAAGCAATATTACTATTTGCAGGTAACGGGGTACACTAAATGAATCAAATGTTGAAGAAGTTGGGACAAACAAGGCAGAGCATTTTAAAACGACCTATAACATGACTGCCCAAATGATGACAGTCAGAAAAGTGTTGTCACGTACACACAATGTTAAGGGTGTAATGTGTATGAGAGATTGAACTGATCAAACTGCACACACAAGCCAATATGTCTACTATGAAAATAATTAATTACATGCACATAGTCACTTCAACAATGACATCTGTTGGTTGCCCATACACAACACAATATAGCCTACTATAAATGCATATCATGCAAATGTGTTATCTTTGCACAATGCCTCTCCATTCAAATGTAGTGTTTGCACAATCGGCACACATTAAAATAATACAGTAAACTTAGATAGACTAGCCTACAGGAAAACGAGACACCATAGCCTACCGCATTCAAACGGCAGAAATTCACATAGCAGGTAACCCATGACATTGCAAAGCACAAATTTCCCAAACAGACACACTGTAGGCCCTACTGTAATAACGTTTTTATTATAGCCTACCTGCCACACCGGCTAACTAATACGGCAAACACATGGCCTGTATCGTGTCTTTTTGAATTAATGACTGCAATAACATCCATAACTAGACTGCCTGTGCAGTCGCCTTCGACTGCTTAAGGTATATCCCCGAAACGCGACGCTTCCAGTCCCCAATCATTCCTACCACTCCCATCCACCTTTTCATGAACGTTTATGATAAATACAAAATATAAAATAAATATATTTAATATCTATACATAGATCAATGACGTGCATAGTAGGGCCGTCAAAAGTAATCGATGCGGCAAAGGATCGCGATCCAGGGCATTGACGATCCAGCATCGATTCGGCCACAAGCCGGATCGATTCGGTGTATTAATACATTTAAAATAATCATACCCGCGCCTCCCATTTTGCCTCTCCTCCCTCCCTGTCTTTTCTTTCAATTTCGGTTGCGCGTGCATCACTACATCCAAAGGGTTGGTGCTGCCCACTCTCTCTCTTTCTCTCTCTCCAAATGAATTTCATCAACCTCTAACCTATTCTGTGTCTCGTTCTCCATTCTCCCAATAATCAACGTCTTTGAAAGCCTGACATTAAATCGGCATTGCGCGTCATACACGTTTGAAACAAATAGGCTGATGACAGCACCGCTCGTGCTTAATAAATCGACGTCGATCAATGACCATATTCATAGACTGCGCCCTACATCTGCATGACATGAACCTATGATTGATGCAAAAAAGCTTCTGGAATCTTTGTCTTGGAGCACTTTTGTGTTCCCACCAATGTCAAAATCAAAGTTTCGCCCTTGGTGCCCATGCCCATGGTGACAGGTTTAATTTTCCCCGTTGTGGACGAATGGGATAACACGGCTTGGTTTCATTTTTCGAGTCGATCACACTAATTCGCAGGCGTTTTACTGCCATCTGGTTACTTTTCTTATAGCATCCATCTTAGGTCGAGAAACTGGCACCAAATATTTGGAAATTAAGATACCGACCTCCAAAAGAGACACAGAATAATAACACAAAGTAGACCCATGCTTTACAAAATATCTACAGGCCTATATTGTCCTTGATTTCCCTCGGGATTAATAAATGATAGCCTAAAACAGGTGATGCTGTGCATCACACGGTTGAGTTAAAGCTCCCCGCGCTCGTGTTTGCATAGAACTAGAGCTAAAATGCCACTTTGGACCTACGTCCCCCTCTGGCTCTAAGCCCACGAAATGTAACCTATAGCGCAGCTTTGCCGGTAGGAGGGGGTCGAGACTAACGAATGGCTGAAGTTAGGTCAGGTGTCTATAATGGTCGCGACGTGAAGGCATGCGGCAGTCAAATATTTGTTTGCATGGATCAACTGATTATATCAAACAAGCTTCGTTGAAATAAGACAACTTAAGGTAAGACAATAATGGGTTAAGCGCCAAGGAAGGCTTTGTGGGGTTTTTTTGTATTATGCGTTGTTCCCCCATTAATCCTTTTTAACGCATTGGTGCAGCAACCAACTTTGGCCAATTAGACAGGTCATCAGCTGGGAAAATTAGGCCTTTCGTCCTACTGCCCTATTGGAAGAAATTAAATCATGGGGCCATGTCAAATTTTGCTCAGAATTCAATATGGCCGCCATTTTCCAAAATGACTTGTTTTCATGCATCATTACATTGTACTGTAAGGTGATATTCATGACTATTTTTTAGCACTATTCTGTCCTACAGGTATTTCCTTACATACATGTCTACAAAGGTTGACTAAACAAAATAGAATGAAAATAAAGTTGGTCACCTTGCAATATCCAAAGGAAAGTGCTGAAAATAATTGATTGAAATGCACATACAGAGTCTATAACTGCGAAAATTAGGCCTATTGTCCTCTCAGGGTTTTCATAGTGGATTACAGACCAGAAGGTCTATTGAAAAAGATTCACTAGTTGGTTGCCATCTCTCAAATGTGCTCCAAAATTCAAAATGATCTCAGAATGGCAGACTTTCACACATTTTTCTCAATACCTTAAGGCCATAATTACCAATAAAGATGACCTATTTTTCAGTTAAATTGTCCTATCTCCTTACAGACGTGAGTATAAAGGTTGTCTAGAAAAAGACATGAATATATATACAGGGGGTGGACAAAATATGATGACCTGTCTAAATCGCATTGAAACAAGCTCGTGAAATGCACTTATGTGGTGGTTAGCCCTGCGCAGTGGCTATTCAGCAGATAGGCTAGGCTACATATTCTGGGCCAGTGTGTAGGCTATATCGCCTACAGTAGGTTGCCGATTTCAGTTATAGTCAAGTAGGGCCCAAGTTATTTGACAACTGTTCAGTTCCTCCCTCCCGACCCCTAAACATTTTACTTAGCTGCTCCCGAAAAATTGCCCCTTTCGTGGCATGCAGCATCTAAAGTTTGACCATCCTTCATCACATTAATTGAATAGCCAATATGCATGCTGCAGTGATCCACGGCCGTTTCCACATGTCTCCCCAAGTTTCACCCTTGGCAAAGCGGAACCATATAGCCTATCGGCGAGAGGGCTGGCAGTTTAAAAATGAATCCGTTTCGGACAAGGATGGGGCCGCGCGTCTTGGTCGTGACAGTTATCTTGGATGTGGAGGAGGTATAGAATGTGTTAGTAATCTATGGGAGGAGGGCATTGTGGTCGGATAAGGTGGTTGACAAACGAACTGGCACCGTTACTGTTGGCTGCGGTTGCGCCCACACAGTCGCCTCTTTCTTTTTCTATAATTGCACATAACAATAATATTAATGTTTGAGCTCATCCCTGGTGGGGTGCGAATGTTGTGAACAATAACAGACAATTAGGCTAGACGTTTGTAACATCAAGCATAGCGTATGGGTAGAGGACCTCGACATAACCCCGTCACAAACTTGTGCTCCGTCCCTGCGCATCGCAATGCATCGTTGAATCGGATCGGATCGGATCGGATCGGATCGAATCGTTACCCGTTACGTAATTGGATTGAATCGTGAGATCATTGACGATCCACACCACTAGTGCATATGCTTAAAACCAAATGACTATTGTGAAAATGAAGGAAAAAATGCGGCAAATGGTAACACTGTTTTAATGGTTCACTATTACAGTGGATATACCACATTAGGTACAGTGTAATAACCAGTGTAACAATATTTAATACCACGTCATACCAGTGTGACACCATGTACCAATTTTGTACTTATATCATGTAGGCTATTTGTGTGTAAGTGGTATTACATGGTATTGCATATTTTTACACTGGTATTACACTAGTATTACATGGTATTACATATTGTTACACTGGTTATTACACTGTACACTGGCAAATCAATCCACCCAGTCAGAAGTTATGGGCCAAATAAAAATTCCACCATTTTGAAAGTGTTCACCTCCAAACTCGAATCAATTAATGAACCTACCCTGCAGCATTAACACACCAAATCTGGGACAAATTCACTGGTCAAACTGGTCAAACTGGTCAGAAGTTATGGGCCAAACAAAAGTTCTGCCATCTTGAATTCAGCCATCTTGAAAGTGTTGACCTCCAAACTTGAATCAGTTCATGAACCTACCCTAGAACATTCACACACCAAATCTGGGACAAATCCATCCACCCGGTCAGAAGTTATGGACCAAACAAAAATTCGGCCATCTTGAATTCGGCCATCTTGAAAGTGTTAACCTCCAAACTCTAATCAGTTCATGAAACCACCCTAGAGCATTCACACACCAAATCTGGGACAAATCCATCCACCCGGTCAGAAGTAATGGGTCAAACAAAAATTCGGCCATCTTGAATTCGGCCATCTTGAAATTGTTGACCTCCAAACTCGAATCAGTTCATTAACCTACCCTAGAACATTCACACACCAAATCTGGGACAAATCCATCCACCCGGTCAGAAGTTATGGACCAAACAAAAATTCGGCCATCTTGAATTCGGCCATCTTGAAAGTGTTAACCTCCAAACTCTAATCAGTTCATGAACCCACCCTAGAGCATTCACACACCAAATCTGGGAGAAATCCATCCACCCGGTCAGAAGTAATGGGCCAAACAAAAATTCGGCCATCTTGAATTCAGCCATCTTGAAAGTGTTAAC
Organism: Engraulis encrasicolus; assembly: GCF_034702125.1. NCBI lineage: Eukaryota > Metazoa > Chordata > Actinopteri > Clupeiformes > Engraulidae > Engraulis > Engraulis encrasicolus. Next base: position 7,327 of record NW_026945495.1, on the reverse strand, counting down.
CTCCAAACTCGAATCACTTCATGAACCTATCCTAGAACATTCACACACCAAATCTGGGACAAATCCAAACATCAGTTCAAAAGTTATCGCGTTAACACGAAAGACCTTGCTGTGGAGAGAGTGAGCAGCACCAAGTTCCTTGGAGTGCACATCAGCGACGACCTCTCTTGGACCACCAACACTACATCACTGGCGAAGAAGGCCCATCAGCGTCTCTACTTCTTGCGCAAACTAAAGAAGGCAAGTGCTACACCCTCCATCATGACAACATTCTACAGAGGAACCATAGAGAGCGTCGTGTCCAGCTGCATCACAGTGTGGGGAGGAAGCTGCACGGAGAAAAACAGGAAGACACTCCAGCGTGTTGTGAACACAGCGAAGAAGATCATTGGAGTACCACTCCCCTCCCTGCAGGACATTTACACCGCACGCCTCACCCGGAAAGCACTGATGATCATCAAAGACACAAGCCACCCTGCACACAAACTGTTCAGCCTCCTGGCCTCTGGAAAGAGGTACAGGCGCCTCCGTTCCCGTACCACCAGGCTTGCAAGCAGCACGATGCATCAAGCAATCAAGATACTGAACACTCAACCCACTCTCCCTTCACTGTCAGCCTCTAGCCAGCCAGGCCACTGACAACGCTCCCCCCCTCATCCCCAACACCATATCTGCGACTGAACATTCCACCTGCACTACTACATCTGTGACTGAACTTTTAACCTGCACTAACTCAAAACATACACATGCACACACGCATATACATACACACAGACACACACACACACACACACACACACACACACACACACACACACACACAAGCACACCGCACTTTCTGCACTAAACCCAAACATACACACACTGACACACAACTCATACTCACACACACACACACACACACACACACACATACACAGGTACACAGACACACACACAGACGCACACCGCACTTTCTACCTGCACTAAACACACACACACACACACACACACACACACACACACACACACGCACACAAAACACATACAAACACACACACACACATACTGCTGCTGGTGTATTTAAATAAACCTTTTTTAATTATTTATTTTCTTCAAATGCTACTATTACTATGTCAGAACGCTATAAAGGACTTTTAGAAAAAGCACAACAAAATACCTCCTCTTAATGTATGTTCTCTACAAGTCTTCTGTTGTCCAGTCTTGCACTTTAAATGTCTGTATGAGCAATGTCTACGTCCATACTGTCTTATGTCCATGTATGAGTACTGTCTATGTCTATACTGTCTATGTCCTTACCTAGATTAGTCTATGTCTGCATGGGAGAGCAAGAAACGCAATTTCAAATTCTTTGTATGACCAGTGCATGTAAAGAAATTGACAATAAACTTCACTTGACTTCACTTGACTTGACTTGACCTTACGCGGCGGCGCACGCAAAACCATTACATCCCCGACGCTCCGCGTTTCGGGGATATAATAATGCCGTTTTACTAGCTAGTACCTAAACTATGACAAGGCACTGGCAGACAGAGATTCGGATACGCAGCTCGCATTAATGCAATGATGTAGGCCTATTTGTCGTGGTCGGAAACTTATCGAAACCTTGTAGAGCTTGTCTCGCATGCTGGCTCGCACGCGACCGACAAGCTCTCCCCCGGCAATGCTGGCACTTTACACATGTCCCGAATTGTAGTGGTTTTCTCCCCGCTTGATGCTTCTTCCTTCGTCCTGGAAGAAGGAGGTGAAGCTGGAGAGGGATACTGCCATCCTGTCAAATTCCAACTGTCAAAGTTGCCTGAATGACGTTAGTTTCGTGGGACGCAGTTGTAATCCCTTGACTACTTCACAGAACAACTAACTATACGGTTGATTCCGGACAAAAATGACTGGTTTTCCAGGGCCAAGCTAACTATTCCTATTCCACCGCTATCATATGTGAAATCCAGTGCACGTGTCAAACGGAATCATGAGTTAGCTTGACTAGCCCATTCAAAATTCAGCGACTTTCAGCCCCACAGAACGGACGTAGAAGGGCGTGACAATAGTGCCCCATGCTGTGGCAGTAGCATTAGCAAGAGAGATTCTGGGCGCCTTGAGAGGCTGGTGAGGCAGGCATAGAACTGGAGGCTCTCACTGCCACAGCTGAGAAGAGGGCACTGAGCAGACTCAACCTTATATTGGACAACTACAAGCACCCCCTGTACCCAGTCTTTGACAACCAGAGAGCCCTGTTCAGTTACAGATTTCGTGCCATCCCCTGCTGACCAGACAGGCTACGGAGGTCCTTTCTCCCCAGGGCCATTCAGCTATTCAACACCACATATAAGGACACACAGAGAGAGATTGTCTTTTTTGACTGGACCGCAAAAACCCAACCCCCCACACCTGCACACGTATCTGCATGACCCCCCCACCCCCCACCCCCCCACCCCCCCGTTTCCCCCCCCCCCACCCGTGGTCCTATCAGGACTCTTATCCTACACCTGGACGGAGACTGCTGATACGACTTTTCTTCACTAGGACTTTGCACTAGGACAATTACTTTACTACACTGAGGTATTCTCCGATACAGCCATACAGGACAACAATCACTTCTTGTCTCCTCAAGTGTTTGTGTGTGTGTGTGTGTGTGTGTGTGTGTGTGTGTGTGTGTGTGTGTGTGTGTGTGTGTGTGTGTGTGTGTGTGTGCGTGCGTGCGTGTGCGTGCGTGCGTGTGTGTAAAGGTGGAGTTTAGATAAGGCTCAAGGAGTGACATCAGCATTTCAGTCAGACTATATGTAACTGAGGGAGGAGATTATGTTTGTTAAAGCAAAGTCAAAATACAAATCAAACCACTCAACATCAGGACTGGAGCAGTAACAGCACACACCATCAACTACCTGCAGAGACAAACATGTCAAGAGAAGATGGAAGTAAGTAGCTGACACAAAACTCATCTTCATGGATATTGAAAATCTGTGTGCTTAAAGATAAAAAGACATACAAACATACATACATACATACGCGAACATACGGTACGGTAGTACATACTGTAGACGGACATCTAAGTAACAACGCATATTGTTGAAAGCCAAGTATTTTTGTGTTAAACGGATGTTTGTTATTGCTTCAACCAGCAAACAATACAGTAATACATGATAGGGGGATGATTCAAATATTCTGTTAAGCTTTTAATGCATAAGCTCTTGAAATCCACACTAACGCATAACATGGGTCAAAAATTACCCACATTAATTTCCAATGTAATTCCAAGCAAGGATTTGTGTTTTTTTTCTTACAATGTCTAAATTAGCCAGAGTTAATCCCAAAATTGTTTGAAAAGTGATTATTTGCATTGTCTTTTAATGCACAAAGACTTTTTTATTCATAAAGAAATATAGTTTAGCTATACATCCACTAAGGCGAAACACCACAACTGAATAGGGTAAAAAAAGTAATTTGCATATATCACAACTTCACCAGTTGATGAAAAACATATACAGTATATCTAAATTATTATTATGTTGACATATGCTAATACAATCTGCGTACATTAGCATATACTTCAAAATTCGAAAATTTGAAGTGGAACAGTTCAACATTGCTTGTTCAGGTACAATCAGGTTCCCTCTGGAGCGCAAACTCCACCCACTTTGTTGGGAACCGAGCATCTTCCAACGTTCCTGGGTAGAGGCGTGTTCAAGGAGGTGACGTGGTGTTAAGCAGAGACGTTCTCTTGCGACTAATGGTGCATTCCCCAGCGGTAGGAGCTTCCCAATATGCCACCAGGAGTCAGCTACCTCCCACTTGAAAGTGTATCAACCAGAGCCATACAGAGAACAGAGTTACGCGATTGGAGGACCAGGAATTAAATTGCAGCCCCGCCTTTCAACGAGATAAGGTTGTGCCTAAAGCGGCTGTCTTCCCATAGACTCAACATAGAACCACCACATTAACAGCCAAAAATAAGGACTAACGAACTATACTGCGGGATAATCACCACAAATATGTAAACTATCAACTGTCTCGGTGGTGATAATCACAACATTTTTACCATCTGTGATGTTTATCTGAAGTTATTACTACGAACACCAAGTCTTGTCATATTCCCTGCATTGCATCGCATTTCATTTGCTGTGTCCTACGCCCACTACTAGGCACTAACATTCGCAACGCTGAGCAGCACTGAGAAGCTAAAACAGCTAGTTTTGCTAATGAGGAAGTCGGCCCTAGCGTACAGCGGAGATCGCCTGACTCTGGTCTCTGTATGGCTCTGGTATCAACCAGCAAGTCAAACAAACTACAAACATGGAGGGACAAAACATACATTTCCCCTTCTCAAAGATGTCAGCCATGTAAACAACACGTTCTTTTCATTTAGCAGCATATCATCATTGAAAGAGGCAATGTCATTATAACTACACATTAGAAAAGATCACGCACGGTTTTCCAACCATTTAACCTGTCCGATTCAACTTATTTGTCTACAGAATGATGATTGCTGAGTAATATGCAACATATACTATCCCTATCACTGTGCGCTGCCGCTGCTGTGATGACGTCGCGGTTTTCAATGGGAGGAAGTTGGTTTGCTACTAATTTGCCCCAGCTCGTGACTTGAACATTCTGTTTTAACAGGCGTTCCAATGCATTTCAGTCAGTAGGTCAGAAACATCCCATTTCCCACCCTCAGGGAATGTGCCATTAATAAGTGCATTTCAAAGCAAGCATCAGAGGCATAGTAACAATAGTTCCAATTGCCATCACATGCACACGCACACACGGACACACACACAATGTGACTTACTATGAGTAGAGTGGCAGCACTGTCTTTTGTCAATCATGTGTCGGGGTTTCTCCAAACTGAACTTCCACATCTCACCTCCAGTTAGCATCCAGAAATAGCCAGCTATATCACCAGCATCACTAAAAACTCCAACTTACCCGACTCGCCAACTCGAGCCAATCCCAGTTCACAGCTGGAGGAAAATGAATGTCTTTTCGAACCAAAATATCTCAAGGTATTCTTTCAACAAAGCCTGATTGGGTTTATCAGTGCTAAGGTCATTCACAGATCCATCAGTGGGGATAGTCACAGTAGTTAACCTGCTAGTGCTACTGTAGGGCACCGCTTCCTAGTCACTGCAGGTCCGGCTGGCATGGTCAGGATCCACAGAGATAGTCCAGCCTGTTCTTAGCCAGCGATGACATGTCGTCGGTTATTCAAAGTTAGCGATGTTGGAGATTTAAAACAGTTACGCATAGTGTTATCCTTATTTAGGAAAGCACAAAAAACTTGCATGTCTGCTTGGAAAAACTCATGTAATTTCCCTCCACACTACTAATTACACTTAGACAAACTTTCCAACAAACTAACATGGTTTTAGTTGTTTATTTCCAGAACTCATGCTTCCCATTCATTAATGTTACCTTTTTCATGAATACTTACAACCACCATAAAATTCTAAGTATTCATTATGACTGAAAAAAATGCACTTTTCTTACATGGAAAGGGGGATCTTCTCCATGGTCGGCCTTTTTGAATTTCCAGAAATAGCCATTTTTAGCTGCAAAAATGACTGTACTTGGACCATACTAAAACATATTAGTTTATTACTTTGTAAACTTTCACGAAAAAATCAAATTTGACAATAGGCTGCCCAGTTTCAATTTGCAGCATAGTAGCAGTACCCTTTTTGACCATTTTCTGCACAGTGTACCTTTAATGATTATATAACACTAAGTTCAACCCAAAACAAGTACAAGAAAATGAAATTAGGATTTTATATTTCTATTTTAATAATATTATTATTATATAATTGTATATATCTATTATTTATTAATTTGCGATCTGGCTTGGGTTGGTGGGCACTGGGCCAGGGCGGGCTCAAGCGCATCAGTGGGCGGGCCCGGCCCCCCCAAGGCCTGCCCATGGCGACGGGTGTGAATGTTCAACACATTAGTAGTAATGGAATAAAACATAAAATAGGTAAATTAAATATTTCATAGCATGATAAGCAAGCATATTGGGCCAGCAAATGCTGAAACATGTGATTGATGCAAACCATTAGAGGTGAATGAGGTAACCTTTTTTATTTTGAGATATCCCCATGAAACAGTTGATTACTCAGATTAATATGAGGAGAATATGCTCTGAAAGTTATCTGTAATCAGTAGGGTATAGTATGGCATGGCATGGTAATTCAACCACATATGATCGAATATATGCTAGCTGGCATGTATATGACATAAAATCTAGGCCTCTATTAGTTGGATACTATCGGCATATCGGATATCGGCAAAAAAGCCAATATCGGACATCTCTAATAGCATCGTTTGTTCCCTAATACTTAAATTAATATTCATCACCCATTCTTTTAGGATTTTACTGTACATGTTCTATGAATGCGGGCAATACCCATGTGTGGGTCCATAAAAAGTGCTACAAATCAATAATTCACCATAACAAAATGAAAATAAAGTATTAATCTTCTGAGTGAGTGACGAAAACAATGGAATATTGTATGATTGCTTAAAGTTTAACCATTTAACAAAATGTTGGTAAGAAACACTCAGTTTTTTTGAGAAATTCCATTGAAAATGAATGCGGGTCATTTTGACCCATGTTATGCTTTAGAGGGGTAGTGGTAAAAAAAAACATTTTTATTCCAAAAGTTTTCCAGATAGAAATGAGATTAGGTGTTCTAACAATCAAAAACAAGTTAGTTGAGGAGTTCTTCAAGTGGTTATGCATCAAAAGAAGTTATTGCACATATATAGGCAATTAAATGTCATCTTGTGCATTAAAGGGTAAAAGGGTTTCCCGCAGTATTTTTTTTTTTCTATTATGTGTTTCATGCTTCTTGTCCGTTATTGCAATTATTTATTGTTATGTTGAGTGTTAGTGAAGGGACAGGTTGGTTATGAAATTGCAGAGTAGGTATTCCAGTTCCTCAAAGGTATACCACTGTATTGCACAAGTACTGGTTTTCTTTGATTACAAGTACTGGTGGCCACATATATCCCAATCCTTGTCTGTGAGATCACACCTTAAAAACTGGTCTGACGAGAGCAGCAACAACATTTCTTTTGTTTTTATAATATTCTCCACTCCTACAAACCCCAACTCCGATGAAGTTGGGACGTTTGGTAAACAGTGAATAAAATCAAAATGCTATCATTTTCAAAACATTCAATCTATTCATTAGATGGAGAATAGTGAAAAGACAACATATTAAGTGTTAAAACCGAGAAAAAATATTGTTTTGGGGGACATATGTACTCATTTCTAACTTGATAAATCCAACACGTCTCAAAAGAGTTGGGACGGGGATCAGTGAAATTT